>NW_007735945.1:46111-48067 GCF_000696425.1 Galeopterus variegatus
TTTTTTTTTTTTTTTTTTTTTTTTTTTTTTGTCTTTTGTCTTTTTCTGTGTCCGGCAATGGATCGCAACCCTCAGTGTTGCCCCCGTACCGGACCGGGGACCGGCAACGGGATTGCAACCCTCGGTGTTGCTCCCGCGCCTCGCTCAGCCAGTGAGCGGGAACCGGTCTGTATGTGGGATCCGAACCCTCGGGCGGGAGCGCCGCCGCGCTTCCCAAGCGGCGCACTATCCAGTGCGCCACCGGGCCGGCCCCAACCATTTTGCAATCTTTAGTAAAACCACAGAAAAAAAAGTTATTGCTGCTTGCTAGAACCATTAGGTGGATGGTTGGAGAGGACTTTTATACTGTAGAAGTCAGGCTGATGCCATTTGAATCCACTGATCCATCTTGACATTGCACAATACGGGACAAGCAGGGATTATGTAGTAGGCCATGTTTTGATCTGGGTTCAAACAAACCAAGTGGAAAAAGACATCTATGACAATTCTGGAATTTCGCATATGGACTGATTTATTAGGAGATAGCCAAGAATCGTTAATTTCATTAGATATAATAAAAGCAGGGGAGTTATGTACTAATATCCTTGGATGTGTTAGAGATGCATGTTGAAATAGCTGGGAAAATAACAACATGGTATGTGCACAATGACTAAAGCAAAAAAGGGAGAATATATATGAACCAAAATGACAAAATGTTAACCTGAGTAGCTAGCTCACAGTTTCTAAAGTGTTCTTCACATAGTATCTCAATTTTAAAAAGTTGCTGAAACTCTGGACCAGACATTGTACAACGTGTAAGGTAAGTCTTCTTTGGATGCAAGAGACAGAAACTCCTTTGGTCTGCCTTTGGCATAAATGCTGAATCCTCTAAGATTTCACCGAATGCAAGAGCAGAGAGACCACAGGACTCAGAGTGACCTGGAGTCAGTTTCGGGGGCTGAGGGTCTCTCCCTGGCTCAGATGGCTCTGCTTAGCCGTTCACCCTGTAGTTCACTCCACTGCAGACCAATTGCCTCTGCTTCCTGGTCTACAAGTCTCAGACTCCATGTCTGCTGTTCTGGGGCCAGCCAGTGTGTGAGAACAAAACATTGAAAATAATCCTAACATTCATAGATAGGGAGTTAGTTGAATACACAATGGCGTATTATGCACCTGTTGAAAGAAGAAATATCTTTATGGACTGCTAAGGGGCGATTTCCAAGACATATCGTTAAGTCAAAAATGGCTAACCATCAAGGGCACAAGGGAACAAGCTGCAGAGAAGAGTTAGAATCTAAACTTCTTTGAGAACATCTTGTTCTGTAAATTTGACTTTGTAACCATAGAAACATTTTCATGATTATACAGTAAAATTAAATAAAAAGGTAATTTCCAAACATTGAAAAGCAAAATGAAATGAATGAACATCACTGGGGTTGACTTTGTAGCATAGACACACACTGTTTTACAGCATTTCAAGGGACTTTACAGTAGTTTGACTATCCATCCTTACTGGGTTACACCCTAGTGACGTGGTCCTCCCTGGACTTCTGCACGTGTGACTGAAAGAAAGCAGGGGAGTAACTGTGTTGAGAACCAGAGCTTTCAGCGTAGCTGATGGGAGATGTGAATGTCAGACCTAGGAGGTTAACAAAACTTTTGCTGTTCTGAATTTGATTTAGAAATATCAGGCTCAACTCATGACATATTTTGTCTCTCTCTTAAAAACATGTCCTTACTTTTGTCCAGGCTACCAGCCTAGAAACAAGAAGTAATCCTTTAGTAATGAAGACTCTCACTGTCCATATTGTGGTCTTTAAAAAAGGGTACTAGAAATCCTTGGAGAAATGACTGATTTCAGATTCGAGGTAGAAAATGTTGGGCCGGCCCGGTGGCGCACTGGAGAGTGCACCGCTTGGGAGCGCGGCGGCGCTCCCACCGAGGGTTCGGATCCCATGTGGAGACCGGTTCCCGCTC
>NW_007735945.1:49136-59240 GCF_000696425.1 Galeopterus variegatus
ATTGAAATCCTTCAGTTGTGTAATGATACTAAAATACACGCAAACACACACATACACATTGGTCACATTTAGAAAATGTCAGGGGACCAGTTCATTATTGTTGGAACTAGTAAACAAAGGGAAGAATATAACATTTATTCTGCTTTTCCTTTACAAAATATACTTCACAGAAGAGGTTGAGGGTCAAATCAGGCCCACTGCTCTGATTTTGTTAATAAAGTTTTATTGGAACACAGCCACATCCATTTGTTTGTGGGTTTGTATGTGGTGTCTTTCATGGTTCAACACCAGAGTTAAGTAGTTGTGACAGATACTGTATGGCTCACAAAGCCAAAAAATTATCATATGTCCCCAAGGTAGGTTGACTCCTGTCTTAGATTCCACATATTTGATGAGGAGAAGTATCTTTTAATAGCTGTGTTAGAGATAATGAACAAAGAAGGAATGATAGACTTAGAATGGCACTATTTACAGTACTTAATACAAATAATGGAATGAGTAGTAGAGCAAAGCAGTAAGTATAAATGGCTGCTAATATCACAGAAAAGAGGGACAACCAGATATTAAGGGCCTTCTACTAGAATTGCACAATACCACCTGTGAAGCCTTCCTCCAAAAAATAAACAAATAAATAAATAAAACCTATCAGGCCAAGCCTCTAGATCTAACTACCAATGTACAGGAAATTTAGGGGACAGAACCTCTTGACTAACAACACAGGCAGGCCATCAGTAAAGTCTCAGATGGTGGGAAACTCTACAGGATAAACAACTTGGTTTGTTCAACAAATATATTGTAAGGAGAAAAAGGGTGGTGTGGGGTGGGGTGGGGGGAGAGTCATGAATTAAGAGAAAATGAAGCAACACTTCGAACGATTGCAATTTATGGTTGTTTTTTCTCTTCTCATTCCAACACATAAACTCTAATAGTATATTTATAAGGAAATTGGAGAAATTTGAACTCTTACAAGATATTTGATGATATCATGGAATTTTTGTTAAATTTCCTCTGTGATAGTTGTATTATGACTATGTTTAAAAGAAGAGTCCTTGTACACATACTGGTATATTTATGGATTAAAGGATAAAATGTCTGGGATTTATTTCCAAGTAATTTGACCTAATTTGGAGGAAATGGGTGGACATTTCAATGAAGCAAGATAAGTTTATAATTTTTGAGGTGGGCTAATGGGTTAGTGCAGGGTTGTTACACTGTTTTTCCTACTATTATGTATGTATTAGTTTTATATGGGTGTTGTAAGAAATAACCACAAACTTAGTGACTTAAAACAATATAGGGCCGGCCCTGTGGCTCACTTGGGAGAGTGCGGCACTGGTAGCACCGAGGCCGCGGGTTCGGATCCTGTATAGGGATGGCCGGTGCGCTCACTGGCTGAGCGTGGTGTGGACCACACCGTGTTAAGGGTTGCGATCCCCTTATCGGTCAGAAAAAAAAAAAAACAATATAAATGTATCTTACAGTTTTGTAGGTCAGAAGTCCAACATGGGTCTGACGGGATTAAAATCACAGTGTAAGAGAGTGTCTAAGTCTGTTCTGTGCTGCTACAACAGAGTACCTGAGACTGGGTAATTTATAATGAACGTAAATTTATTTCTTACAGTTCTAGAGGCTGGGAAGTCCAGGATCAAGGGGGCTGGCTTCTGGCAAGGGCTTTCTTTCTTTTTCTTTTCTTATAGAATCAAAATTGATTATACATATTTTGGGGGTTCAACATTGAGATATGTTGATCAAATCAATATTACTAGAATACATATTGTTACAAATTGTAATGATTCTTTATGCCCCTTGTCTAATCTCTCCCCATCCTTCTGGCAAGGGCCTTCTTGCTGAGTCATACCAGTGTGGAAGGCGGAAGGGCAAGAGAGGGTAAGAGAGCAAGAGATGGAACTCGAATTTTCAAGCCCTTTTATAATCAGTGTTAATCTATTCATGAGGGTGGAGTCCTCATGACCTAAACCTCTATCGTTAGGCTCAGCCTCCCAACATTGTTGCATTGGGGATTAAGTTTTCAACACATGCTTTTTGGGTGACACATTCAAACCACAGCAGTGGGGAAAGGCTGCATTCCTTTCTGGAAGCTCTAGAGGAGAGTGTTTTCTCACCTTCCTAGCTTCTCAAGGCTGCCCATGTTCCTAGGCTTGTGACCCCCTTTTTCATCTGCAAAGCCACAAAGGCAGGTGGAGTTCTTCTCATGCTGCCATCTAGATGGTTCTCACTAGCCACAAACTGTTCTCTGCATGTAAAAACTCATGTGATTACATTAGGCCCACTGGTTAATCCAGGATAATCTCTGCATCTCAAGGTCAGCTGATTAGCAACCTAATTCCTCTTTGCCATGTAGCTCACCTTATTCACAGGGTCAAGGGATTAGGATAGACATCTTTGAGGGGGGAGCATGATTCTGCCTACCACTTTATATGGTAGACATTTTCCATAATAAAAAGTAAAAACAGTAAACAAAAAACACCTGAGAAAAAATAACCCTCATTGTTTTCTTAGGCTGTGTTTTATATGTCAGCAGCAAACCAATTAGGCTTGGAACAAAAACAAAACTTTCACTTGAACATGGACCATGTGCATGAAGATGCTAGTTTTGTCTAACAGAGCAGGAAAATGCAGATAGTGTAAACTCATCACTACGTCAATTGCATCTAAAGCATTAAATAGAAGAACTATTACAGGATGATGCCACAGGTAGATTTGGTTTGCCTAATTTACTGTCTTATGTTCAAAATTAAACTGGTAAGTGGCGGTGAGTTACATAAAAAGAAACTAATTGGTCGAAAAAGTCAATTAAAAATAACACACTTCACTATTAAAAAACACATTTGTATCCATCCTCATTTAACTTCACAACAACCTTTGAGTTAGAACAAACATATTTTTTCCCTTTTGCAGTTAGTCAAGACTTAGGAAGATTGTGCTTGCTCTAACTTCTCCTAGTTAATGGCAGGATGGGGAACAGGACCTAGCTCTTTTGAATCCACTACACCAAGTTGCCTTAGTAAGCACCAGAAAAAAACTCAATTATGCTCAGAAAACTCTCTTTATTAAGACCAAGATGAGCATAAATCGATACTAAATCTTCCATAAACACTAGATACATCAGGAATAAATTTTAAGATGTCTGTTTAATGGTCACTTGCTTTGGGATTTCTTCCCAAAAGCCCTTCCTGTTGAGTTCACACATCAACCTATGAACTTTGGCTGTGAGACATAAACAGTGTCACCAAATCCCATTTAAGTTTTCTCTTCCTGGTACAACAGAGGATGGCATCTCCCAACCTCCCTTGCAATTAGGCTGAGGTCATGTGATGGTTCTAACCCACAGGCTGGAAGCAGAAGTGGCAGGCATGGCTTCTGGGTTGAAGTACAGAAGCACAGAAGAAACAGTGTGCTTTTTTCTTTACTTCTGGTGGAGATTTTTGAGGCCATTTGTTGACATGGTAGAGCCTCAGGTTGGAAGTGGCTTTGGTCTCAGTGAACCACTGAAGTGTTATTTAATACCAGTATCAGAGGTGTTAATACCGTAATCAGAGCCAACTGATTATGAAACAGTGTGTGTGTGTGTGTTTCTTTTGCAGAATCATAGACCATCACAGTGAGCAGGGGTGTGTACNCACCTGAGAAAAAATAACCCTCATTGTTTTCTTAGGCTGTGTTTTATATGTCAGCAGCAAAACCAATTAGGCTTGGAACAAAAACAAAACTTTCACTTGAACATGGACCATGTGCATGAAGATGCTAATTTTGTCTAACAGAGCAGGAAAATGCAGATAGTGTAAACTCATCACTACGTCAATTGCATCTAAAGCATTAAATAGAAGAACTATTACAGGATGATGCCACAGGTAGATTTGGTTTGCCTAATTTACTGTCTTATGTTCAAAATTAAACTGGTAAGTGGCGGTGAGTTACATAAAAAGAAACTAATTGGTCGAAAAAGTCAATTAAAAATAACACACTTCACTATTAAAAAACACATTTGTATCCATCCTCATTTAACTTCACAACAACCTTTGAGTTAGAACAAACATATTTTTTCCCTTTTGCAGTTAGTCAAGACTTAGGAAGATTGTGCTTGCTCTAACTTCTCCTAGTTAATGGCAGGATGGGGAACAGGACCTAGCTCTTTTGAATCCACTACACCAAGTTGCCTTAGTAAGCACCAGAAAAAAACTCAATTATGCTCAGAAAACTCTCTTTATTAAGACCAAGATGAGCATAAATCGATACTAAATCTTCCATAAACACTAGATACATCAGGAATAAATTTTAAGATGTCTGTTTAATGGTCACTTGCTTTGGGATTTCTTCCCAAAAGCCCTTCCTGTTGAGTTCACACATCAACCTATGAACTTTGGCTGTGAGACATAAACAGTGTCACCAAATCCCATTTAAGTTTTCTCTTCCTGGTACAACAGAGGATGGCATCTCCCAACCTCCCTTGCAATTAGGCTGAGGTCATGTGATGGTTCTAACCCACAGGCTGGAAGCAGAAGTGGCAGGCATGGCTTCTGGGTTGAAGTACAGAAGCACAGAAGAAACAGTGTGCTTTTTTCTTTACTTCTGGTGGAGATTTTTGAGGCCATTTGTTGACATGGTAGAGCCTCAGGTTGGAAGTGGCTTTGGTCTCAGTGAACCACTGAAGTGTTATTTAATACCAGTATCAGAGGTGTTAACACCGTAATCAGAGCCAACTGATTATGAAACAGTGTAAGTGGCTTTGGTCTCAGTGAACCACTGAAGTGTTATTTAATACCAGTATCAGAGGTGTTAATACCGTAATCAGAGCCAACTGATTATGAAACAGTGTGTGTGTGTGTGTTTCTTTTGCAGAATCATAGACCATCACAGTGAGCAGGGGTGTGTACTAAATTTAATATTTCTTCTCTACAGTCTGATGTCAATTTATCTTGCTTTGTTATTAGAGACCATTATCACCATTAAAGAAAAAAATTGCTTGGCAAGGATTAAAATGAATAGAGGATAAGCAATATTCATATCTTTTGAGAATTATAAAGATGTGAGAAAATAATAACTGGGTTAGAAAGATAAGAGAGTGTGTTAAAGATTTGCCTCATCAGTGGTGGCATTGTCAATTATGCCTAAAAAAAGCAAGCTGTGCTTGTCGCAGTGAGATGGTGATTTGTAGGCCCAATTTTGACTAACACAGCCCTGTATCAGTCAGTTTCTGTTGCTTATAACAAAATACCCGGAACTGGGTAATTTATAAGAAAACAAAATTTATTGCTTACAGTTTCTGAGGCTATGAAGTCCAAAGTCCAGGGAACACATTTGGTAAGGGTCTTGGTGGTGGCAACAGTGACAAGGGGACTTTCATGGCAGAAAATAGCAGAGCAGAGAGAGCAGAGAGAGAGCTCCTCATGCACTCTCCTTTTAAAGCCCACAGAACCACACCCCTGACCACCATTTTTAATCCATTCACTAGGCATGGTCCTCAGAATCTAATCACCTCAAGGCCCCACCCTGCAATTACCATAATAGGATTTCCCACCATCTTAACAGTCTCAATGGAGATAAAGTTTTGGGAGGACATTCAACCCAAGGCAAGCGCCTTGCCTTTCTCACCCCAGTCAGGGACAGAGGGCACAGGAGGAGAAAGGTGAGCTCAACCCTCTGGCTGTGTCACTCAAGGGATCTTCCATTCAGTCAGCCAGCCAGTGTGCAACTCTTAGATTAATACCTTTGAAAACAAAATAAGCAGTAAGGAAATTTTCTCCCAGCAATAATGTGATATACTGACAATAAGCATGTTTATAGAACTTGGGTTTGGCAAAGAGCACACACCTCTACTTATAGATGTCTAATGTCTTGCGTTTGTATCCTGTGAATGATTTACAAAGCATTTTTTTGGCTCTGAGAGGTAGGCAGAAGGGTTAGGTCCCCATTTCCTGGGAGGGTAGGTACGATTAACCCACAGGTCCCCTCCTTGCTGTACTTAGTGCTCCATGTGCTTGTACTTGCGTCCATTTATGGAGAATGGTCTGGTGAGTTGCTCTACTGCAGCAGAGTGTGCTAATGTTCACCTAATGACCCAGAAACTCCCCTAGATTTCCCAGCTGCCCTTGCAATTAGTTTGGGACCAACTCCTTCTGGTCAGTGACCTGAGATGGAAGGCAACTAAGAACCAGTGAGCCTTGTCCATCCTCCTCTCCACTGAGGTGGACTTGAGGCCACATATTCAGCTGACGGTGTAGCCCACGGCCTCCCTTGGACTTGTGAGTGAGAAATAAGCCTTTCCTGTGTGAAGCCACTGGAATTTCAGGGACTATTCTGCTTTTCATCACAACATATCCTATCCCCATTAATAAAATTACTTACTTTCCAGACCTTCTAAGTGTCTCATTAAGAAATGTTTGTCCAAGAGCCGTTATAAATTGGTAGCTCTGATATTGGAATGCTGAAACACTCTGGAAGACGATCAGTAACATTTCTGCTTATGAGTTTACATGGATTTTCCTATGGGCAGGGTTTTACAAATTAATAATTTCTTACCAAAATAATACATTTACACAGTGTAAAATGTCACTGGTGCTGTAATGCTCATGAGTCATGACAGCAGCAGCTCTCTGCCCCAGCCCTGTCCTCTCCAGGCCTGATCCTTCGCTGCTGTTTCTTCTGGCATGTATGTCCATATTTCTGAATAATACTCTTACACCAGCTGGAGCACACCCTTCTGTAGCTTTCAAAGAAAAGGTGCATGAAAGGTAAAATTTTTGATATCTTATTTATATAAAAATGTCTTTAGCTTGCCTATATTGCTGTTAATCATTTGACTGGATTTGGAAGTGGAGATGAAAATAATTTCCTTCCCAGTCCATCTCTGGAAGCACATGCTGGGAACTATGGAGAGTGGGTGCCCTGGAAGATGAAACTGGGGTTAGGGATGGAGAGAGACTTACCTTTCAGTGTATACGGGTTTTTGTACTATTTGATTAAAAAAAAACCATTTGTAGACACTTGCTTTATAAAACTTTAATAAGAAAACAGAAAACATGGCAACTATGAAGAATTTAAACTATCCCCCCAATTTTCCATGTGTTACATTATATTTAACATTGTATGATCCATATGAGCAAGGTATTTAGTGCAATACAATAATTTCAGCATTAAAGGGGTTCCCTATAGATTATGGTATTATGTAAGCCCAAACATAATGACCATAACTGTGTGATATAATAGAAATTTGTAATTTTGTTATCTCCAGGCTTTTAAAAAATTACTAAAGATTTGGGCCGAGCCCGTGGCGCACTCGGGAGAGTGTGGCGCTGGGAGCGCAGCAGCGCTCCCGCCGCGGGTTCGGATCCTACTATATAGGGATGACCGGTGCGCTCACAGCACTCACTGGCTGAGTGCGGTGTGGCCGGTCTCAAAAAGGACAAAAAAAAAAAAAAAAATTACTAAAGATTTGGAAATTTTAGGGGAGAGGAGTACATTTAAACCAAATTTGAGTCATCAAAGATTGAAGTAAATTGATTTTAAATGGTCTATGTAATGAAATTCTTACTATTCACCATACCATCCCTGAGAACACCACCGCAGACCATCTCCACATATACCAGTCCGCTCTCACTGAGATTTTCTCGGAATTTCACATTGCAACTAAATGGCAACGATGCAGAGACACAGACCTCTCAGTGGATGATGCAAAATATGAAAGATGACATTTGCCCGAGGCTTGACTGCAACAACTGCATTATGTCAGACAGATCTCAGAGTTCAGCTACAATATGAGGAGGAAACCCATATATTTAGCCCATGTATTTTTTGTGATATGTGTTTGATTATAAAGCGCTCTAAGCCTTAATCCTTAGGCATTAGGGCATTTTTAATTATACAGATATTCTTTGTTAATCTTTCCTGCTCTTCTCATTAATTGTGAAAAAAACATTGCCCATGAGGAGCCCCTAGCACACATATACACACACAAAATGATTTAAGATGTTGAAAAAAGGTAAATTCCCATGATCACCTTGATCTAGAGAATGATTCCCACCCCAGGCTGAACACTGTAATCACCTGGGGGCCTTGAAAAATACTTATACTTGGGTCTCTCCCAAGAGATTCTGACTTAATTGATCTGGCTACATCCTGGGCATTGGGAATTTTAAAACCTCTCCAGCTGATTCTAACACGCATCCAGGCCTGAGAAGCACTGTTCCAGGGAGGACACTGACCTCCAGAGACAGAAAGTGAAGGAGGTCAGTGCTTATCTTTGGTGGACCATTGATTTATTTGCCTTTCCAGACACTGTTGTCTTCATATGTTTTATTTATTCAGCAATATAGATTTTTCATTAATTTTTTTTTGCATTTAATAGGCCTTATTTTTTTTTAGAGCAGTTTTAAATAGCCCAACTGAGCAGAGGTACAGAGATTTTTCATATACCCTGCCCCCACATGGGCATAGCCTCCTCCACTATCAACATCCCCTACTAGAGTGCCACGTTTGTCATCACTGGTGAACCTGCACTGACACATTGTCATCATCAGGTTCCATAGATCACATTATGCTTTGCTCTTGGTTTTGCATGTTCTGTGGATTTGCACAATTATATGATGACATGTATCCACTGACCTAGTGTCATACAGAGTTGTCTCCCTGCCCTAAAAATCCTCTGTGCTCCACCCATTTATTTTTCTCTTCCCCCAAGCCCCTGGTGAACACTGACCTTTTTACTATCTCTATCCTTTTTGGCTTTTCCAGAATATCCTATAGTTGGCATCTTACATTATGTAGCCTTTTTAGACCTGCTTCTTTCACTTAGTAATATGCAGGTAAATTTCCTCCACATCTTTTCGTGGCTCATTAGTTCATTTCTTTTTAGCGCTGAATAGTGTTCCATTATCTGGGTGTACCATAGTGTATTTATCCATTCACCTACTGAAGAACGTCTGGTTGCTTCCACGTTTTGGCAAGTCTGAGTAAAGCTGCTATAAACATCTGTGAGCAAGTTTTTGTGTAGACATAGCTTTTCAGCTCCTTTGGGTAAATACCAAGGAATTTGCTGGATCATATGGTAAAAGCATGTTTAGTTTTGTAAGAAACTGCCCAACTGTCTTCCCATTAGCAGTGAATGAGAGATCCCATTGCTCCACATTCCCACTAGCATTTGGTGTGGCCAGTGTCCTGGATTTTGGCCATTCTGATAGGTGTGTAGTAGTAGTAACCATTTATTAACTAATATTTGTTGAATTTTATTTCTATTTACAAAACTAATGCATGCTAAAACTGCTCCCAACACTTAATTTTTGTGGAATTTTTGGTGTAGGTTCTTTGTCTTTCATCTGCTTTTTTCAAGTTAAAAAAAGTGATAAATATATATGAAACTTGAAACAGATGTGCAGTTTAATGAATGATTATAAGGTGAACTCGTGAAACCATAACATGATCAACCAGAGCCCTAGAGGCTTCTTCTGTGCTTTGCCTGAGGAATAACTTGAGTTTTTGGATAATCAGTTTTATTGCCTTTCTTTCTGTATGCATATATTCCTAGACAATATAGTTTAGTTTACCTGTTTTTAAAATTTTTTACTTTTATAGGTATAGTTTAATTATTTACATTAAGATAGAATATTCCATTATGTACATACAGCACAGTTGACCCTCTATATTGTTGATGGACATTTTGGTTTTTTGCATCTATTGGCTATTATGAGCAATGGGCTATGAATACTTGGTGATGTCTTCCAGTGCCCATATATGCTAATTTCTTTAGAGTAAATAATATATTCCTAGTGTGGAGTTGTGGGGTGACATATATTTTCAACTTTAATAGAAAATATCAAATTGATTTCCAGATTGGTTGTACTAACTTTGTCCCGCAAGCAGTGTATGAGAGGTTGCATTGCTTTAAACACTCCGTAGCCATTGCAGTCACCAAGCTCTTTAGCATTTACCAGTATATTGAATGCATAACAGTATTTCCTTAAAGTTTTAACTTGAGTTTCCTCAATTAATAAAGAGGCTAAGACTGCGCAGCAGATTCTTGGTGGCATCGTGATGCATCTCCTTGGCTTACCAATGATTTCTTTGGGTTTGATTTTGTTCCTTTTCTTA
>NW_007735945.1:60095-66313 GCF_000696425.1 Galeopterus variegatus
TTGATTTTAATATAGTTATATCATCTTTATCTTGCTTATTTTTTGTATAATGTATTTTTTTCCCATCCTTTAATGTACAACCTTAGGGCAAACTTATATTTTAGGAGTATCTCTTGCAAATAGCATAGTTAGATTTTTTTCTAGTCAGACAGTTTTTATGCCTTTTAACTAGAGGATTTAGTTTGTTTACATTTAATATAATTACTGATATAGTTGGATTTTCCCATTATTTTGAGCTTTCTATTTGTGCTCCCTATTATGTTTCTTTGTGTCTCTTATCTTGCTTTATTTGGGGTTTGGTTAATTGTTTTTTTCTTTAATAGTTTGGAAGTATGAATTCTGATTTCACTGTTTAAGTGATAACCCTAGAAACCACACACAGATACTTCTTTAATCAAAATCTAGAGTTAATCAACACCTTTATCCTCCTCTTGGATAATACAAAGAGCCTAAACATGTTAGTTACATTTACTCTCCCCCTGACAGGTGTTAATGTTGCTCTTTAATCAAAATCTAGAGTTAATCAACACCTTTATCCTCCTCTTGGATAATACAAAGAGCTTAAACATGTTAGTTACATTTACTCTCCCGCTGACAGGTGTTAATGTTGTTTAGTTACATTTACTCTCCCCCTGACAGGTGTTAATGTTGCCATATATTTTAATTCTCTCATTTAAACCCTATTAGTTGTTGTTGGTGTTGTTATTATTTTATAGTCAGTGTTTACTCATTTTTATCCATTTTAGACCTTCCATCTGGGATCACTTTCCTTCAGCCTGAAGTACATCCTTTAAAATTAAGTTAGTTGTTTTCTTCTGGTACATTAAAGATTTAATTGCAACCACCCTTTGGCTTTCACTGTTGAACTTGAGAAAGCAGCTACCAGGCTAATTGTTATTTCTTTGCTTTTCTATTTTTTCCTTGTCTGGTATTCTGCAGTGTTACTATGGATATGAATTTATTTTTATCTATCCTTTTTGGGAATTACTGGACTTCTTGAATTTGCTGGTGCTATTTCTAAGGCTGTTGTTTATTATTTAAACTTAGGAAGCATGGATGTTTTATAATCTGTACCTGATAATTACAATATCTCAAGTCTTGCAGGTCCGCTTTTGCCATCTGATATTCTTCCTCATGGTGCCTTGTGTGGTTGGCTTTCTTTGAACATGTGCTGTTTCTGCCTTTAAAATTATTTATGGAACTCCCTGGGCCTAGGATGAAAATGCCTTTCTTTAGCACTGAGGTCTATTACCTAAGCATGTAGGGACACTACCAGTTTGGTGCAATTCAGCTTCACAGTCTGAGGTTTCTTGGAATGCCCCAGTGTGGTAATTTGGGCTTCAAACCTGCCAAACATCTGACATTTTGGGACAGGTTTTCTTTTTCTTTTCTTTCCTCTTTTTTGTTTTCTTTTTCTGATTCACCAAGCATCAAAAGCAACATTTTCCACAGCCTATTGTGGGTGAGAGGGAAGGAACGGGCTCACCCTAACCCTAAGTGTGTAGTTTTTGAGGACTGAAGCTTATGTGCTGGTCTCCTAACAGACTCACAAATCTTTCTGTCTCCCCATCCCTGTGAATCTATCAAATCATAGTTTAATCTTGCAGTCTGGGCTAGCCAAAGGTAAAAGGGGATCAAAGTGTTTGGCAGACTTCTCTAGGATCTTGCGTTCCCTTAGATCTGGGCTTCAATGCATATTAGAAAATGTAAAAGAAAATTATACAGCATTTTAAATTATTTTCAGAGGAGGGTTGATCTCAATAATTTAGTTCAATGTTGTTCAATAGTATGTTCTGTGGTGATGGAAATGTTTTATATTTGAGCTTTTCAATGTGGTAGCCACTGCCTTCTGTGGCTATCGAGCACCTGAAATGTAGCTAGTACACCTGAGGAGCTGAATTTTTAATTTCACTTGCTTTAAAATTTTCATAGCCTCATGTCAGTGGTGTCTACTATATTGAATAGCACAGCTCTGGTTTACCAGTTGTTACCAGAAACCAGAATGTCTGATACTTTACATCTCCTTTGGTTGAACAGATAATTCACAGCATCTAGCTCTGCTGCTAGAATCTTGGTGAAGCGTAACAGTTTTTTTCTTTGTGTTTACCCAAATTTTCTGTTTGTATAAGGCTGTATTTTTTGTATAATAAAGAAAACACTCATTTTAAATATTACCATCATAAGTATGTAGAATGCTACTGCTTAAGATGAGTTACATCAGGGATAGGAGATAAATACTTTGTGGATATTTTTTGGTAACAAACTTTATTATTTTTATTTTTTCTTTCTTTGACCTTTTTTCATAACAAACTTTAATACAATAAACTATAGTCTGCTTGTCATCTCAAGGCCACCCTCGACAACAGACAAGCCCTGCACCTAGTCTTAGGGAAATATTTATCTAGAGGAATAAAAAAAATAAATAAATAAATAAAGGAAAGCAATAGAAATACACATGGAGCAATTCTCCACCTGGCTGGTACTTCCAGTGCAGGTAGCATTTGGTATGTGAAGAGGATAATGAGGTGTCCTTGAGTGATACATGTTTCTTCCTGATTGTCCCACACAAGCATGTTGCTTGCTGCAGTGAGAGGAAAACACGTTGTGGGCAGGGTCCCTGTCTTGTGCGTGTTTGTGCCATTCTCCAGAACCAAACTTTGAACCAAACCTGGGGTACTGCAGGTACGCAGCAAAGATTTTCTGGGTTAAATAGTTTTGGTGCTGTTGTCTTGAAATTATTAAGAAAACAGAAACAGCACAGAATTATTACTTCCCCCAATATTGTGGAGAATTGCACAGGTCCCAGCCAGCAGCTGTTTCTGGCTGAGGGCGTCCTTCTTCCTCCCAGTTTCTCTAGGAACAAACTCTCACCTCTGTTGACAGGGTGGTCATGTGATCAGAAGGTCCTCTGATGCTTCTGCCAGAGAGCCACAGCAGTGAGAACCAGCTACTTTCCCCCGTGTTCCCTGCCCCTTGGAGAAAGCCTTCCAGTAGGAGGAGAGAAGGATGCCAAGCAGACGCAAGAGATGCGAGAGATGGAGGAGAGGGTCTCATTTAACGCACATCCCCAGCCCCTGCTCTGAGGTCCCTGGAGCAGCCTGAGCTCTTTAATTCTTCCTTCCATTCCTTGAACTCCCCCAGTATTCTCTCAACAAATTACCTTTCTGTCATAAATTATCCTGAATTGGGTTTCTGCCATTTGCAATGGACACCTTTTATCCTAAATTGTTTAAAAAAAAAAAAAGATGTGTGTGGGCAGGTCTGGGAAAGAAAACTCCCACCAGCGTTGAAATCAGGTAAGTCAGGTGAGCATATTCTTTTCCATGTTCGTTTAGTGTAATTTTTTGTCCCTCTGTTTCTTCTGTGGTTTTTGGTGGACATTATCCTCAAATTCAAATATCAAATGCACTTCTCAATATCTGAGATGCACTGTGTTCTTAATGAAAGAGAAGAATACCAGCAACATTTTTTTTTTTAAAACAGAACTTCTAGGGAACAGAAAATAACACAACTGTGTACTAAGAGATTCCAAATGTAGTGCCATGCTGACATTGAGGGATGAGGCATGAAAAACAGACTCTTCTACCTCAGCATGACTGTTTGGCACGGGGTCAGAGGCTGACCTTTTCCCTGCCCCTCGGTACTGTCAGGGCCTGAAGCAGACATCTTTCTGCATGCTGCACACCACAGCCTGGTGACAGGGGTGCCTGCAGCCTATGCACATGCACACATGACTATTATCTACACCTCTTAACGGAACTACAGGTTGGGCAGGAAGCAGCGTGACCACAGTGGGTTCTTACCCAACATTCTGTCTCACACACACTTCACCATGCTACGTAACCCTCACCATGGTATATGATGGTTGCCAGAACCTTGAGTGGTGGAAGGTAGCTGTTTTAGTCAGTTTTGTGTTGCTATAGCAGAATTACCTGAGACTGGGTAATTTATAAAGAAGAGAGGTTTATTATGCTTACGATTCTGGGACAGCTGCATCTGGCACAGGCCTCAGACTGCTTCTACTCATGGTGGAAAGTGGCAGGCAGCTGGTTGCTACAAGCAGATCACATGGCGAGAGGAAGCAAGAGAGAGGGAGCAAGAGAGAGAGAGAGAAGGTGCCAGGGTCTTTTTAAGCAACGAGCTCTCACAGGAANGTGAGAACCAGCTACTTTCCCCCGTGTTCCCTGCCCCTTGGAGAAAGCCTTCCAGTAGGAGAAGAGAAGGATGCCAAGCAGACGAAAGAGATGCGAGAGATGGAGGAGAGGGTCTCATTTAACGCACATCCCCAGCCCCTGCTCTGAGGTCCCTGGAGCAGCCTGGGCTCTTTAATTCTTCCTTCCATTCCTTGAACTCCCCCAGTATTCTCTCAACAAATTACTTTTCTGTCATAAATTATCCTGAATTGGGTTTCTGCCATTTGCAATGGACACCTTTTATCCTAAATTGTTAAAAAAAAAAAAAGATGTGTGTGGGCAGGTCAGGGAAAGAAAACTCCCACCAGCGTTGAAATCAGGTAAGTCAGGTGAGCATATTCTTTTCCATGTTCATTTAGTATAATTTTTTGTCCCTCTGTTTCTTCCGTGGTTTTCAGTGGACATTATCCTCAAATTCAAATACCAAATGCACTTCTCATCAGCTGAGATGCACTGTGTTCTTAATGACAGAGAAGAATACCAGCAACATTTTTTTTTAAAACAGAACTTCTAGGGAACAGAAAATAACACAACTGTGTACTAAGAGATTCCAAATGTAGTGCCATGCTGACATTGAGGGAAAATCAATTTTGTGGCACCCTTTGGATGGTTCAGGTGAACATGACACTGGGTCAGGCACCTGNCCAGCATGATCAGTCCAAAGCATTTATTAGGGGAACTTATGTGCAGAGGGGGCTGCATCTTTTCCTGGCAACAGACAGTGAGACAAGGATGTCCTGCCTCGACGTGTCTGCAGCGAGGGGGTTGGGCATGGAGTTTATAAAAGCATTTAAGGAATTTGGCTCAGGGCTGGGGTCAGTTTCTTTCAGTGTCATGGGCAACAACCCGTGATATCTTTACCAGTGCTGGGGAATGTTCAAGGCCCCAGGTTTGTTCCAAGCTGGGAGGAGACAGCCAGCTGGCTGAGTCACAGAGGGGTCAGCACACAGAAAGAAGGCGGGGGCACTGGGGACCCTCAGCATGGGACTGAGGTCTTCCTTTTACTTTCCTCCTTCAGTTGTTTACATTTGCCCAAGACCTACTGTCTTGCTCCTCCCTCATCCCTCTGCAAATGAAACGTCTTTTTAACCTCAACACAGGAAACATGATTAAGATCCAAAAATCGACACGTTCACCAAAACTTCCCAGTAGCACTACTCATGCTAGCTCCAACGGGAAACAGTCCAGACGGTGTGATGGATCAGTTGCTGCGTGTTCATGCAGCGGAATACCGAACGGCAAAGAAAGTGATGAACAGGCTCTGTGTACAGCAGTGTGGACGGATCTCACAAACATGATTTAGAGTAGAAGACAAATACAGAGAATAAAATGTATTTATAAAAAGTTCCATTTCATGATCTGGGTGGTTACCCAGGTGTGATCCCTTTGTAAGAATTCATCCATTTGTATACTGGTAACTGTGATTTACGTGGATAAAAATGTTTAAAATAAAACCCAGACTGTAACGGGGAAAAAATACCACAAAGGAAGCAGGGCACTTTGGAAAAGTTCCCCAGGAAATGAAAGTTGGGTGAGCTAGTGGAAGCATGGAAGTGACAGGAGAGAAATGGCTGGTATAGGGAGGATGAATTCTTTCCCTGGACTCCCCTGGGGCTTAGATATCGGCCCATCATTGGAATTTGGGCAGCAAGACTGCTTTATAATCAAAACTAGNAATCAATTTTGTGGCACCCTTTGGATGGTTCAGGTGAACATGACACTGGGTCAGGCACCTGTTGTCTCCTGCTGTCTCCTAGCCAGACCCACTGCAATGTGGCCCATGGGGGAGGAGCTTGAAGTTAAAGAAAGGGAAGATGTGTATGTGTTTTGTCCTGTGAACTCGTGGCTGGAATCTCACCAAAGCAGTGGCAGGGGCATTCCTGACCAGGGAGTGCATCAAACCACCTGAGGATGCTGGGGCTGGGGCTGATTGATTGGGAATACAAAGAGAGAAGCACTAAACACCAGCATGATCAGTCCAAAGCATTTATTAGGGGAACTTATGTGCAGAGGGGGCTGCATCTT
>NW_007735945.1:68032-70982 GCF_000696425.1 Galeopterus variegatus
TGTATACTGGTAACTGTGATTTACGTGGATAAAAATGTTTAAAATAAAACCCAGACTGTAACGGGGAAAAAATACCACAAAGGAAGCAGGGCACTTTGGAAAAGTTCCCCAGGAAATGAAAGTTGGGTGAGCTAGTGGAAGCATGGAAGTGACAGGAGAGAAATGGCTGGTATAGGGAGGATGAATTCTTTCCCTGGACTCCCCTGGGGCTTAGATATCGGCCCATCATTGGAATTTGGGCAGCAAGACTGCTTTATAATCAAAACTAGAGTTCTTTGAAGGATTTCCAAATAATTCAGCCTTCTGCTAAACTTCTAAAATATGAACACTTAATCAGTTCATCAATGCTCAGAGATGGTGAAAGTCAAAATGATTTAGATAAACTAGGAAAATCAGAGCAAGTGCACATCTGTAACATTTAATAAACACACTCAGGGCTCTAGTTGACCCTTGTGTCAGGCCAGAAATACAGAAGGAGATTTATTGTTCTGCTATCAAATGCCCTTTTTTAGCCCTATGCAAAATAGTGGTATCTATTTAGATCTGAACCACCAAGAAAATATTTCAGAGGGGGTCTTTCCCCCATGTGAAGTGCAAAATCAACAGATCCCACAGGGTGACGCGGCAGCAGTGCTTTCTTGCCTTTAGTGTCCCATGTGGGCTCCTTTGCCAATTTTTGCTGAAATATCTTGGTCTGCTCGGGCTGCCATAACAAAGTACCATAGACAGGTGGCTTAAATGATAGAGATTTATTTTTTGCAGTTCTGGAAGCTAGAAGTTCAAGTTCAGGGTGCTGGCATGGTCACGTTCCTGGGAAGGCTCCCTTCCTGTTTTCAGACTGCCACCTGCTTGCTGTGTCCTCACAAGGTGGAAGGGAGGGGCTAGCCAGCTCTCTGCGGTCCCTTTTACAAGGGCACTAATTCCATTCATGAGGGCTCCACCCTCATGACCTAATCACTTCCCAAAGACCCCCCCATCTCCTGATACCATCACCATGGAGGTGAGTATTTCAACCTAGAAGTTATGAGAGGCCACAGACATTGAGACCATAGCAGAAGACAAAACCAACAGGAGGACAGCCTCTCGCCCTCCTTCCCAGCATCCATTCCAACTGGACATCCCATCTGGCTCGCTGACTTAACTTGTACAAAATGGTGCACTGCTTATTCTCCAGCTATTCTCCAGTTTCTCTTCTTCCTCAGATCACCCAAATCAGCGTGATCTAAGAGGTGCTCGGTCTCCCTGGGTTCTGGTTTCAAACCACTCCCCCAGGACTCAAGCCCCTCCTCTATGTCCTGAGGTGCTGTTGCTGTGGCACCTATTTTCGGTACCAGCACATGGTGAGACCACAAGAGGCAGGCTTGTGTAATCTCAGTGGCAGAGCATGCTCAGTAAAAAGGAGTTTATGCCTTGAATGACCTCTTACTGGAGGTACTAGAGGACACCTAGCATATTTTAAGTGTATTCAGTGGAATTTGACCAATGAGCATACTCTGAAAAGACTAACTAAGCATATGCTCAGTTATGTTACATAACTGGGAACCACCCCCTGAGTTGAATATTCATTAGATAGCATGAATATGTATAGACACCCAAGTTATAAAAGTTGAATCCAGGAAGAAGGCGGGTCTGCTACTCATTCTCTCTGGAGCCAGCCGCACTTCACCCGTGAGGTGTGTATACTTTACTTTTTGTGTTAAACTTGCCTTTAGCAGGCTGCTGTTTGCTCTTTGTCTGTAAAGTGTGTATTTCTTACTTCTGTATTAAACCTGGTGCAGCTGCCACTCAGTCTGGAGCGGGGCTGCACTTTCCCTATGAAGTCTGTGTTCCTTATTCTTTATGTTAAATCTGTTTTCACTGTATACTCTGCTTCTCCTCTTGAGTTCTTTCCTGTGGTGGGATCAAGCACCTGGTAGAGGATGGGGCAGGTTGAGGCCGGAGATCCAACCTCCGCAGACCCTGTCCTCTGGTATCAAGGGCATCTCAGGATTCATGGTGTTGACCACTGGGTTACATTTTCAGCTCCTGCCTCCCCTTCCCCCATCCAGCTGGTGACCAAATTCTGTGGCTTACCCGCGCTGCATCTCAACAATAGTGGTTCTCAACCTTAGCACACGCTGCAGTCACCCAGAGAGCTTCAGAACACAGGTCTCTGGCTCTCACTCCAGAGATTCTGATTTAGTTGGTCTGAGGGAGTAGCCTGGGTATTTGTACTTTAATAGTCCTCCAGGTGATTCTAATATGCAGCCCAGGTTCAGAACCTCTGCTGCAGAATCAGCCTCTTCCTCTCCACTGCTGTACTGACTTTCCTTGTTCCCTCCACAGTCTCGGTCCTCTGCACTGTGGCAACAGCCTCCTACCTGGTCTGCTTATGTCCAGTCTCCCTATTCATGTCCACTGTCCTGTCCTATTGATATCCTAATCTAAAATCCTAACCCTGATGTTCAAATCTTGTCGTAAGTTAGTTTGTGCCCACCTTCTCAGCCTTATCTTGCTCCACTCTCCCCGTGCGCCCACCTGTAAGTACATAGGTCTCCTCCCCATCCATCAACCTGCCTTGCACTTTCCTGGTACCTGCTGAAGTTCTCTTCTATCAACACCCAAGTGAGTCTCCACACCTCTGGGAAAGCTTCTTAGATCATGCAATTATTAAATGAATCTCTTCCTTCTATGTTCCATATAGGTATGGATTTTCTATTCAAATGAGATTGAGAGATCCTGATAGATAGGGCCTCTCCACTGCTTGTAATAATCAACCGTATCTCTTATGCACATAGAATGGCATTGGAGAAATGCCAGCAGTGGGAGAACTGGGAAATAGCCACTAGAGTCATTTTCTGTATTCTCTGGTTCAGATGAAGAACCCAGCTGAGAAAGACCTTTATTAACGTGGATGTTCTGTAAATGCTAAATAAATGAAATAATATATTCTGAACCTGAACTCCGGAGG
>NW_007735946.1:0-4652 GCF_000696425.1 Galeopterus variegatus
TTTTTTTTTTTTCCTTTTTGTCTTTTGTCATGTCCGGCAACGGATCACAACCCTCAGTGTCACGCCTGTACCGGACCGGGACCGGCAATGGGATCGCAGCCCTCAGTGTTGCACCCGCACCTCGCTCAGCCAGTGAGCGGGAACCGGTCTGTATGTGGGATCCGAACCCTCGGCGGGAGGGCCGCCGCGCTCCCAAGCGGCGCACTGTAGCAGTGCGCCACCGGGCCGGCCCACGAATAGTCTTTTCAACAAATGGTGCTGGACAACTGGATATCCACATGTGGAGGAAGAAAGCTGGACTCTACCTCACCATATACAAAAATTAACACAAAATGGATCAAAGACCAAAATGTGAGAGCTAAAACTATAAAACTTTTAGTTGAAAATTTTGGATTAAATTAAAAGCCCTTTCCCATCAGGGAAATGCAAATCAAAACCACAGTGAGATACCACTCCACACCCACTAAAATGTCTATCATCAAAAAGTAAGTATGGTGTTTCCTCAAAAAATTAAACAGAATTACCATATGACCCAGAAACTCTACTTCTGGGTATATACTCAAAAGATTTGACAGCAGGAACTCAAAAGGATATTTGTACACCTATATTCATAACAGCATTAATTCACTATAGCCAAAGGATGGAAACAACCCAAATGTCCATTGACTAGTGAATGGATAAACAAAATGTGGTCTATCCATACAATGGAATATTATTCAGCCTTAACAAGGAAGGAAATTCTGATACATGCTACAACATGGGTGAGCTTTGAGAAGATTATGCTAAGTAAAATAAGCCAGCCATAAAAGGAAAAATACTGGATGATTCCATTTACATGTGTACCTAGAATACTCAAATTCATAGAGACAAAAAGTAGAATGGCGGCCACAAGGACCGTGGGATGGGGAGTCAGTGTTTAATGGATACAGAGTTTCAGTTTGGGAAGATAAAGTTCTGGAGATGGTTGGTGGTGACTGTTGCACAACCATGTGAACATACTTAATGCAACCCCAACTGTACACTTGAAAATAGTTAAAATGGTAAATTTTATGTTATATTTTATCAGAATTGTATTGCTAGGGCTAGGGCTCACGGACCCTTCAAGTTCATTGTACTGTCTGGATCACAAACCCTTTACATGCAGGTCCACAAGCTAGGTAATAGGAAAAGATCCGGGGAGCCGTGGGTAAAAAAATTAATAGGCTTTATTCAGAGCTAGGAGAAGCTGCCCTAGTGGCCTCCCAGAGCATCCCAAGAAGTGCCATGTATCAGAGCATTAGTCCTTTATACTTAGGTCCATAACCCAGGACACCTGGGTGCCCATACACAATTACATTAGATAGTAACCAAGGAACACCTGGGCACACGTGGATATTTACAGCAAAGGCTCAGCAAGATTCTGAACATCTGAGGGGCCCTGGCTATTTTCCTATATTTTCCCTACAAAAGAATGTTTATAGTTATCTAAACTTATCAGGTCATAAAAAAAAGATAGCATGTTGGTCATTAAATGTCAAACACTTTGAAAGTCACTGGTACTAAACATGGAGGTGCTGGGGAGGCCCCCCATCATCCCCCTTACCTCAGTGGCTTCATCAGGAAGGTGAAGATGGATAGGACTAGATTAAGTCCAACTCCCAGGTTGGAGTCTTGGAACCCCTGTGGATGCCAAATGTAATAAAAAATAAATTTAAAAAAAAAAGACCTTCTGATTACTTTCAGTATTTCCAGTTAAAACCTCATAAAATAATTCTCTTACCTTCCAAAAGCCTTCATCAGAGCAATAAAAAAACAGCAGGCTTCTCTCCTGTTGATTGGAATTATAGGGCTTGAGGGTAGACTAACAGATTATTAGTTATAATTTTTATAGAGGAGGGAAGGATGGGTTCCAGCCCCTTACATAATAGCTGCCTGTGGTGTCAGGGAGAAGCCTATCACCACGTGGGCCAAGTGGAGAAGTACTCGAGAGCCAGTGGAGGGGAGTGGTTGGAGCGTGCGCCACAGCCCCTGCAGCTGGAGAGGGAACAGACATCACATCCGAATGGGCACCTCTACCTGTGGCAGCCAAAAACACTAGCACAGTTGAAGCAACAGTGCCTTCAGGTTCTACAACAACCAGAGATGAGTTCTGCAGCTGGAAGAGGAGATTTGGAGGAATGTGATGCTCACCATACGACAACTGAGACCAGAGAGCTATTCCTGACCCTGGCAATTCACTACATTAGCGGTTCTCAAATTTTAGCAATATCAGAATCACCTGGAAGGCTTGTTCAAGCACAGGAACTACAACAAAAACAATTCTGAAAAAGATGAATAAAATTCAATGAATCACACTACCCAGTTTTAAGATATAACCTCACAACTTATACCGAAATTAATTCAAAATGGATCATAGATCTGATGTAAAACCTAAAATTATAACTCTTTAAGAAGAACATATAGCAGAAAAACCTTTGTGATCTAGGATTAGGCTAAGAGTTCTGAGACATGACACCAAAAGCAAGACTCTTAAAATAAAAATGTATCGCCTATTGATCAATTGGACCTAATGAAAATTAAAAACTTTTGCTCCGTGATGGACATTGTCAAGAGAATGAAAAGATAAGCTACTGAGTGGGAGAAAGTATTCACAGATCACGTATCCGACAAAGAAGTTTATATATCCAGAATATATAAAGAACTCTCAAAACTCAACAGCAAGAAAACAATCCAATGACAACAAAAAATGAGCTGAAGATTTGAACACTTCACCAAAGTGGATACACAGAGGGCGAAAAAGCACATAAAAAGATGTTTGCCATAATTAAGAAAATGCAAATTAAAACCACAATGAAATACTACTACACACCTGTCAGAGTGGCTGAATAAAAGATGCTGACAAAGGCAAGTCCTGATGAGGCTGCAGAGCATTAGAACTCCCATTTGTTGCTGGTGGAAATGCAAAATGGTAGAGCCATTCTGGAAGATGATGACGGTTTCTTCTAGAGTTAAATATGCACCGTATGATCGTGCAGTCCCACTCCAGGGATTTACTCTAGAAAAATGAAATCTTATGTTTACAAAAACGCCTGCACCCAAACGTTTATAGAAGCTTTATTTGTAATTGCCCAAAATTGGAAACAACCCAGATGTCCTTCAAAGGGTGAATGGACAAAACAAGTGGCTCAGCAATGCAATGGAACATCACCAGGCAAAAAAAGGCAGAAACTGTCGGTGCACCCACTGACTCAGNAAAAAAAGAAGTGAGAAGACCCAAATAACGAAAATCAGAAATGAAAAGGGAGACATTACAACTGACACCACAGAAATATGGAGAATCATCAGAGATTATTATAAAACAACTATATGCCAATAAATATGAAAACCTTGAGGAAATGGATAAATTTCTGGACAAATACAAACTTCCAAAACTGAACCAAGAAGAAATAAAAAAAGCTGAACAGACCAATAACAAGCAAAAAGATTGAAGCAGTAATCAGCAATCTTCCAAGAAAAGCCCAGGACCAGATGGCTTTATAGCTGAATTTTATCAAACCTTTAAAGAAGAATTAATACTACATCTCCTCAAGCTTTTCCAAAAAATTGAAACAAGCCATTCTCCCAAACTCATTCAATGAGGTCAGCATCATCCTGATACCAAAGACAGAGATACAACAACAACAACAAAATTTACAGGCTATTTTGTTTTATATTGAAACAACCCCACCTTGTGGAATTAGGATAAATTTGCTGAAGTTTCGAATATAGTGGCAGCATTTTTGTAGCTGTAAATAAAGAGCATTATGTACCTTTGGCTTGTTAAAGTCTCTTTGTTAGTGTTTCCGAATGAGCCATCATTGCAGTGGGTGGAGGTGCTGGACACACAGCCTGTTTGCTGTCTCAGGAGAGCCCCTCTCTAAGGTGATATTTGAGTAACAGACTTAAATAATCTATGTTTCTTGGTGTCAGAATATTGATATTTNGTGATATTTGAGTAACAGACTTAAATAATCTATGTTTCTTGGTGTCAGAATATTGATATTTGTTCTAGTTTGTTTTCCTAGAGAAATACACTTTCTCATAAAATGTATATCACTTCTAAGTTGGTATATTTATACAATTATAAAGCAAACCGCAGAGTGCCACAACTAACCAAAACAGAAGGTTCTGGATTGATTAGGGAAATTACCAATTATAACTGCGGCAATTCTGACTGAACAGGAGCTTTTACTAGGATTATATTGTACCCTGGGCAGTGAAAGTTCCAGTTTAAGCTAGAAGCTTTCTAGAGAAGTAGCTATGTGTCCTGCACAGTGTTAACCACCTCAGATGCTACAAGGATGCTTTCTTTGGCTGACAGACTACATCAGGTGCCACATTAAAAATCAAATTTTAGATTTAACTAAATAAAATCACTGTATATTTTTCACTCAAAATTGCACTGTGGTTTAAAACCATTTTGCTTTTTTGGCAGGGGATAGACATAGAAATGAGGAAATTGATTTACAAAAATGGTATAAATTTTTGAGACAAAACTTCTCAAAATTTTAATTCTTGTTTGTAAGTAAATTTTTTAAAAAAATCTATTTGTGCAAAGTTCCAGTACTTTTTTAAAAACTACTCTGATTTTCTGTAATTTACTGAAACTTTCTTGTTACTCCTCCATTTGTGTA
>NW_007735946.1:5436-7450 GCF_000696425.1 Galeopterus variegatus
ATAAGCACATACCACATTTAAATCCAAATATGAGAATATCTGGGCTCCTTCAAGTTAGGTTTTTCTCACTAACAACCCAGTCAACTCTTCTCTCTGTAAGTTCCCTACAAAATCTTAAAGAAAGATTTTATTTTCCTTGCTACTACTTATGAATCAAATTAAGATCATAAGGGTTATTACAGCTGAACTATGCTCCTTCTTCCTTCAGGATGGTAACTAGAAGTAAATTCCCAAGAGGAAGGGGTCCAGAGTGGGTTTCTAATATGCATCAACACCTAGAGTGGGTTGTTGAAAAGTTAGATCAGATGGTCTACATAAAGCATCTTGAAAAATGCCTGGCACACAGCAAGCACTCAATAAGTCTTACCTGTTGCTATTACAGCTTTACATTTTTATCTATTCAAAGGTAGAACTATTCTCCTTGGATTCCATATTCATTCTCCAAAGCCCTGTGCTATTGTTAAGTGATTTTGGAACAACAAGAGATTTGTGAACAGTATCTTCTCTAACAAGGTTATGCATAGCTGGGGCTAGAAGTCAATCACAGAAACATTGTTTGTCTTTCCTCTTTCCAACCACAGTTAACGAAAACATGCAATGAATTTATTAATTTTAAACTACAATAAGTTCCAAATTGTAAAACCAGAAAGACTACAATTGGATTTTGTACATTTCAGGTAAAATTATAAGACTTAATCTTACAGCCTAGAAGCACCACAATAAAAACACCCATGTGAAATGATTGCTTAAATAAATGCAGATTTGAGATTATTATAAGTTAGTTTCAAAGAGAATAAATTATAAGATTTTAGTCATAAAATGGTGTCAGTGTAACATTCAGAATCCATAACTCTTTAAGTTTTATTTAATAGGGTAGAACATTATTAATTTAAAAGTGATAGCAGGCTCTTCTACCTGCAGAGAATGAGCAAACAAAGATGAAAAAGTCATTCAAGAATTCAGGACCACAATATGGGTTCTATTGATTTACTTTCATGGTGCATTTTAGTTATTTTTAAAGTTCTTTTACATTCAGCAGTAAGTACACAGTAGTAGACATCACTGTGGGATGTCAATTGTACCATGACTGTAAATTATATGTAGGGAAGAAGAATGAATGTTATAATTCTTTTAATGATGTAATTGATGAACAGGTTCACATCTAGTATATTTCAGGAAGCCTGAAAGAGAGTTTAGACCTGAAAACGCAAATTGTGTAATTACTAAGTCAGCCCCCTCTTCCCATTCATTGAATCCTTCTTTCCACATCAGTTTTTAGTGTGATTTTAATGACTTTAAAAAATGCTCTTTTATTTTTAGATGGCAATTTAAGTAGCCATGCAATCACACCAGAGATTTAATAAAAAAGAAAAAAAAGTTTCTTTAGTTTATTCTTCTATGAAGTATGATTACAATGTAATAAGACCACTGTGTCCTATACTGGCTCAGAAGTCCTCACAAGGCCTTCTCAAAGGCATTTCAGATAAAATCAAGTCCCTCTGCTATAGTTTGAATGTCAACTCCAGAACTCAGGTTAAAATTTTATTGCCGTTGTGACAGTATTGGGAGGTGAGACATTTAAGAGATGATTAAGTCATGAGGGATCTTCCCTCATGGATAAATTAATGCTGTTATGGTGGGGTGGGAGTCGGCTTCTGAAAAAAAGGAGAAGTCCAGCCTGCCTTTTCTGTCTGTCTCTTGCATGCTGTCTCACCATGTTGAGGCCTTCCACCATGCTGCAACTTAGCAAGAAGGCCCTCGCCAGATGTGGCTCCTGAATCTTGGACTTTCCAGCCTCCAGAATCATGCACCGAATAAATTTCTTTTCTTTATAAATTACTCAGGCTGTGGTGGTCTGTTCTAGAAGCAGAAAGTAAACTAAGACAACCTGAAACATTTTGGGGCAATCTTGCTGAAAGGCAATACAGTGTGGTAGTTAACAGCACAGACTCAGGAACCTGATCATATTCATAAGTTTTGATCCAGTATTGTCTATAGAGGAGGCTGGAAGGGT
>NW_007735946.1:7959-10402 GCF_000696425.1 Galeopterus variegatus
GGAACCTGATCATATTCATAAGTTTTGATCCAGTATTGTCTATAGAGGAGGCTGGAAGGGTATCTACCTCAGGCTCCGTGTTTAGAGGGCTCCTTAAATCACAAACAGTGAAATGCAAAGACTGACTTTTTTCCTTCTGGTCTCAGGAGAATATGTTTTGAAAATTCAGCAATGGAGGGAAACAAGTTGTGAAAGCTAAATGGGTCTCCATAGACCAGTTAATCCCATCAGAGAGGCAATGTGGGTAAGGGGAGGTGGAAACAAGGAGGAGAAATAAAAACTACTGCCTCTAGGAAACCAGATTAAGTTTCCTTTAAAGCAGAGGAAACTTGCTTAAAGATGGATGCCCCAAATGACCTCAAGTCGGATCTATGCAGACCACATTCTCCAGATAATTATACCACCTCCCACCCTCTACATCCATCTGATGTAGTTTTGAGCAGTAAATGGAATAACCTGGAAATTCTAAAATACAACAGTGAGCTGCTGAAGAGGAGAGCTTACTTACCAGGAATTTGGCCAGGTCTGTCCCTATCCCGGGTGTAGGTGGATCCTGCTGTATCCTGGATACCTGGCCAGGGCTCAGCTCTCAGTTTCTTGTCTTGTCTCAGATTTCTGATTCCACTCTGGCTGCAAATGGCAGTAAATCAACTTTTGTTTAGCGTCCAGATTGAAAGGCTAATCCCCAGGAAGGGAGTTGCTAATCTCTGCACAAAAATAAGAGTCAGGCAGAGAGGGCCACATCAGCTATAAAATTTAAATATTTAGACACTTCTGACATTTCTGTCAACCAATCATATAAATCCTTCTTACTGTCTTGATGACTGAGACAATTTCAGCACAGCACTTAAAATTGCATGAGCTGTTAAGTCTTTGTGGCCACTCCCCCCTTTTAGCAAAGGTTTAGCTAAATACACTGTAAATTTTATTTTATGTGGATATATATTTCACAATACTCTGCTACTCCTTTTATTTGAATCACAGGTTATGAAGGCTACCACTTATATTCCTGCCCTTGGCTCACAAATGTTAAGAGGAGGCCCAGTGTGATATTAAGCAAGTTACTTAATCTCTCTCTTTTCGGCTTTTTATTCATCTGTGAAACAGGTATGGTAATAATAGAACCTGCCACATGGGGCTCATGTGATTTTGTGCATTAATATAGGTAAAGTACTTGAAGAGTGTCTGGCACCTAGCAAATATTTGGTATGTATTTGTTATTTTTATTGGTATGTCAGAAATTTTGCACGTTTTTCATTGAATTATTATTTTGTGGGATAGATACTGTCATTTTCCCCTAATATACATAATTGTGAAAACTGATGCCCAGTCAGGTACCTTACCCAAAATCACACAGCATGTAATATGCAAAGCTGGGATTTGCATTAGAATATATGTGAATATTTGCAGTAGAATATAATACAGATATGGCTCTTTACTACTGCATGATGAGCTTCTTACACTGACAACTTGATTGTAAGTTCTCCTATGGAATATATCATTTTAAATCATTAATTGACAACAATGTCCATTATTTCAGACTCATACATTTAGATTTGTGGCATATGTTAATACATGATAGTAGGCAAAAAATCAAAAGGCCTTTATTAGAGTTTTGACTATGCCAATAATTAGTTATGTGCTGTCAGTCAAGCTGATTCATTTCTTCAATGTGAATTAAAGCCAAAAGAATACCAATCCTTGAATTTCTGAGCTACAGGATTAAGGAAAAATTAATCCAATAATTATTTGTAAGGTCTATTATTTGCAATACAGGGATAGGCATTTAAAAATACAAATTAAATTTTAAAAATGACCCATCCTTAATGAGATAATAGTCTAGGACAGGAGACAAAAATCTGTGGAAGCCAGGGAAGGAGGTGCTGCCTTTTTCTAATCTTTTTTACCTTCTTCCGTCACAATCCCAGAAAAGAGAAGTTGTTCAGATTGGTCAAATTTGGGAACACTAATTGGTCTATGGTCTCTGCTAGATAAGGTTACATACATTAAAAGTTCATGCACAGGATGTGGCTTCCTGTTTCATTTCTTCCTTCCTTAGAGCTAAAGATTAAAGTGGTACAGCTCAATATCAGTCACCTATTGAAGCATAACAAACTAACCATAAATTCAATGACTTCAAATAATAACCATTTTATTTTCTCACTCTTCTGCAAGTCTACAATTTGGTCTTAGCTGTGGACTCAGCTGGGTTGACTTTAGCCATCTGGTGGTATAATGGGGACAAAATGTCTAAGATGACCACATTCCTAGGTCTGCAGACCTGTGTGCAGTGTGAACTGAGCCATGTATCTGTGGTTTATATGGCAGCAGTATTCCAAAAGAATGAGAGTAGAAGCAAGTTCTCTTGAGAACTCAGCTTGGAACTCCCTTAGTAATTGCTTTATTCTTCATTCTACTATTAAAAAAAAAAAAAAAAAAAAAA
>NW_007735946.1:11302-13139 GCF_000696425.1 Galeopterus variegatus
GGGGGGGGGGGGGGGGAATAAAAATCCTTCTACTCTTAATGGAAGGTGATGTAAAAATCTCTGACCATAGTGTTATGGGCTGAATGTTTGTGTTCCCCCAACGTTCATATATTTCAGTCTAATCTCCAATGTGATGGTATTTGGAAGTGGGATCTTTGACATGCAATTAGGCCATAAGGGTGAAACCTTCATGAATGGGATAAGTGTCCTTATAAGAAAACGCAAGAGAGCTAGATCACTGTCTTTCTACTATGTGAAGATGTGAGGAGAAATCCGCTGTCTGCAACCTGGAAGAGAGCCCTCACAAGAACCCGACCATGCTGACACTGATCTCAGAGTTCCACCACTGAGTACTGTGAAAAATAAATGTTTGTTGTTTGAGCCAACAAGTCTATGGTAATATGTTATTTCGACCTGAACTGATTAAGACAGATAGGATCTATTGCTCTTTCTCCTTTGCATTATATTTTGTCTCTTCCAACTATGATTTTAAAATGCAGTAAGATGGCCAAGAGCTTGCAGGACTAATTTTCTCTTAACTTATTCTTCAATGAGTCTGACCAGAGACTAGCTAGAGACTCCCTTTCCAGATTGGCACCCAAGGAATAGCACAGGTGTCAAACCACTAAGCTTCACTCTATCATGAGATAAAATTGAAGGAAGTTGCTCTTTTCTGGAGTTGAGAAACTCAGTTTTCCAAGGCTTGTAATTAACAAGAAAAAGGCAAACGCATGGAAACAGAAACATCTAATAAAGGAGACAATCATTTCCCAGTACCCCTTGCTCCTCTGTCTACGGATAGTGTCTAACAAAGACAATCCTTGCCTTGCCCTGCAACTTCCAGTATTGCAAGGAGCAAAGACTATGTTTCACTTCCTGAGCCAAATCATTGGAGATTCAGGACAGTTCCTATTATACATTTTATGCCCAGGTGACACTATATAGCAGTGAACAAAACATAAAGTTAAAAAATAAAAAATTTTAAAAAAAGAAATGGATGCAAAAAACACTAATGTAAATAGTCTGAGAATTATAGTAGTTATTTAATTATCTAATTAATTTAAATGTTAATGCTATTCCTTTGTTTAGTATTTGAATATTAATGTTTTTATTAGACATCAAAGTAAAGTTATCTGTTATGTTCTGGGATGAAGATGTTCTTAAAAGTGTTTCTTGAATGGATGAATATAACAATTTACAATAATAGATATGGGGTACAATCTGAACTAATTCTGTAGCAAAGATTCCACAAATATAGGCCTATAAAGCATGTTATAATAGGCAACCCAGGCTACCAATGATGAGTTACTCCTTATAATATTTTAAATGAGCCTATCTTTGCTTTCTTAAAAAGTTTAGTTTTTTAAAACTTATTTTAAAATTGCCCTTGAATAATATATATTACTTATTACATATACACAAAGCTATCATAAGCAGCAATGAAAAGATGCTTGAGAATGCTATATTTTCTCTATTGAATGATCTTTAAGTAAAATTAAGCTTGGCTATGGATAGGAATAGTAATCTACAGAATGTATACACACATAAGATAAATGTGAGGCGAGATGATCGATGAAGTTAAACCTGAATTCCTAAAAAAGTAAATAAATAAAATAAAATAAAATAAAATAAAATTGCCCTTGCTCAATATATTGACATTCAGTCAGGCTTCCTTTCTCTTGAACTACTTTGCTATGAAAATCATGTAAAAAATAGCTTAGCTCTTTTTTTCCTCAACCACTCACATTTCACAATATAGTTGTTAAAGAGTAGATAAAAGTTCTAATAAAATAAGAAGAAAGATATGTATGCATATGTACGTGCTTTTCTCTTACTT
>NW_007735946.1:14222-15412 GCF_000696425.1 Galeopterus variegatus
AATGTTAACCTTATTTTTGGACTAGTGACAATAATTATTTTTCCTCCTCACTTCTCTTGGGCGGCCAAGAAAATGTACTGATTTCAAACCTGAATTCTTTCCTCTCCCAATCAGATACCCAGTAGTTTTTCCTCTGTGCCTTCTATTATTAATTTCTCAGATACTTATGACTTATCACCTAAATTAGGACAATATTCTGCTAACTAGTCCTCCTCTTCCAAGCCGTAATCTTTCTAAACCTAACACAGTACTGCAGAGTAATCTTTTTGAAAAAAAATTATTATATTGGTCCTGTGCTTAAAATCTTTCACTATCTTCTCATCTTTTCAGTAAAGATATAAACTTTTTTGTTTATATTATACTACAGTCCAATAACCCAAAATATCATTGAATAAGTTTAGAGAGAGAGATGTCCACAAAAAAGGTTCTTGGTGTGACGCTTTAAGCACAGAATGGAATCATATCCATGGAAACCCATGAAAATTTTGAGACAACAATATTGATGAAAGAGCCATCAGCCTAGAGTAAAAGAAATCTATATATTTCAAAATCTACAATGGCTTTGAGACCCAGACCTTTACATGTTCAAAAAGTAGGATGAGAAAATAGCTGAAAAGGTACAATTTCCAATTGCCTTTAAAGAAGTTAAAAAATACAGGAATGCAGCAGGAAGGACATTCCTGCATGCAGAGCCATGAGCTGTGAAGAACATTGGAATAGACAGTCAACTCCCATGGGATAGTAGAGAACTAATGGTCTAGTGAGCAACTCCAAAAAAGCAAAGAGTGGGTCTAATCTAGAAGCATCCCCCCCAAACCTGTGCTTAAGGCCCCAGTCTTTCATATTTCCCTCCATAGTGCCCTCCCACATGATGTCAATTGTTACTTTGGCCAATAGGCCACTAGCAAACTTGCTACAGATGATTTAAATTTATTTGATTTTTATGCTTCCTCTCCCCTTGGTTTGCCATTAAAATATGTTTAGGCTTGCCAGCTAGAGGTTGAAATATGTGCAACAGAGGTAGTCAGTCAAGCTGAGAATATACTAAATTATCCATAAACTTCCCAACCAGATAATTATCCCTAAGAAATATCATGGATCCTTGTCTCTAAGAAATGACCAGCCAAACCCCAGTCAACCTGTAAACATAAGTCAATGATAAATGGGTGTCTTAAGCCACTGAATCGCCT
>NW_007735946.1:17204-17888 GCF_000696425.1 Galeopterus variegatus
GAAGATTAAATGAGGTAATACATGTAAAGTATGTAAACAAAGGAATTTTTAACTATTAGCATTAATGGGGTGAGGTTCAACTTACCGTTAGCAACTTCTTCTCTAAAGCTAAAATAACATTGTAGAGACTAAAAGGATTACGAATATCAATCATAATTGGCAGTTATTTGGTTCATTTTTTAAAAATTTGTGGCTGTGGGAATATGGAAGGTGATACCTGGTTTATCTTCAGTGTTAAAACACACGTAAAGGATAAAGAGAAGGAAAGAAATGCCTAACGTGTAGGCATGAACAACTTGTTAAACAAGATAGTGCCTTGGATATCAAAGATGTTCCTCCTCATAACAAGCAGCTAAATAATCCAACACCTGGTTTAGAAGAGTTATTAATTCTATTTCAATTATGAGAGATTACCTATAACTGGCAGAAGAAGTATCTTCTATAGTTACAGCGTCAGATTCATCAACCTGATGCTCATGTCACAAAAGCCAACTGAATATCACATACACTGTGAGCAGTTTTCCAAATTTCTTCCAATAAGCTCTGTAATTTGCTTACAGGTGTAACATGCCACCAATAATTGGACTGGTTTGAATTTGTAGTGTGATATCTGCTGATACTTTTCCTTCCTCTTAATCACAATTATTAGAGCTCCTTTTAACTCTGTCAGTTTCCAATGCCAGT
>NW_007735946.1:19464-21438 GCF_000696425.1 Galeopterus variegatus
ATTATGTTTGTTTCTTTTAAGTTAATTGAGCAATTATTAAAGCAAAAGATTTAATTATATCAGGCTCAGTCCAGTCACTTGCTTGTTGCACAGCCACCATTTGGCTTCAAACACATGAGCTGAACTCTTGCAATGTGTCTTGATGGACTGGTATCACCATAATGACACTGATTATGGCTAATGAGAATGTGATAGGAAAATCAATATGTTGAACTTTAAATAAACTTTCTATCCTTCAAAATTATTTTATTGTAACAATCATATGGGTTCCAGTTTATTAATGAGTGGCTACCTGGGCAGCACTGTGTCATTGGAAGAGCTCTAGTTTAATATTGTATAGTGAACACAAGGTTTTGAGCCAAAATAAATCAATCTGAAAAATCTGAAATACTTTTCTAACTGTGTGATATTGACCTTAACGATTCTGAAACTCATTGCCCTCCTCTGTAATACTGAGGTAATATGAAAACTCTCTTGTAAAGTTGTTATGAGGAATAACATTGGCACATATTGGGTGCCCAGCAAAGAGTACCCAACAGAAAGGAGGTGTTGAAGGAATGGTAGTTTTTCAGATGCTGAGGTAAGACCTAGAAAGAAGTACAGAACTTTCAGGAGAATTAGTTGTATGAAGACCTAGAAGTTAGCTTTACTGGCTTTATTCATAAAATACCCCCCAAAATTTGAGTTTATAAGGTAAGTTGTTTGAAGCAGGTATAAAGTAGGTTCCCTGCATACACATAAAGTTATTTACCTTTTGGCCTTGCAATCACCTGCACTTCAGCAATCTCAGTCTCACTCACAGACTCAATTGATTCACTAATAAAAATCATCAACATTGATCAGTATTTGAGATGTGCTAAATGTATTACATGCATTATTAACCTAATTATTTTTTATGACTAATCTATGTGGAATTTTTATTATTATACCCATCTTCTAAACAATTTATTGAAAGTTCAGGCAAGTTAAATAACTAGCATACTTTCATAAGTTAGTATAGCTATGGTTAAAATTCCAAAAATCTAACTATAAAGTCCAGAGATAGCAAAGAAACAACAAGGATCACAGCAGAGATACCGTGTACTTGATTGTGAGAGGCACAGTCCCCTAGAAAGAACATGACTTGGATCAAACTTGAAGCCAATAAAAGTTCCTGATTATAAGTAAACAAATGAACAAATAAATAAATAAGTGTATTCTGAAAGCAGCAAATTCCATTTGTTTAGTGTTTAAGATATGCACAAGAAGTGATGGGGAGATGATATTGGAACTATAGTTTGGGTATAGAACACAACGGGCCTTCCATGAGAAATACAAACTGTGTTGCACAATCAAAATCAAATCCATGGTATTTCTGCTGTGACTTTTGTTCATTCTTTTCCATTTTTGTTGGCTCTTACAATCAAGTATTAAGTGGTTTGTCTGATGTTGAATATAATATGTATAAAAGAAGAGTTTTGTTCAATGGAGACAAAAGTTATCCCAGAGTTGGACCAGCTGTTATGTTGCCCTGACTATAAGTCCTCGGAGTGTTGAATTTGGGAAATAAAAGACCTGAAAACTGAAGTCCAGATTCTGGCTATTATTAGTGTAATCTTGAAAAACTTTCATTACCTTTTTGAACTTAAGTCTTCTCCTGTATAAACTGCTGTTAGCATACTGACTCTGTAGGGAAATGTTAAAGATTAAATAAGAAAGCACATTTAAAATGGATTTTACAATGCCTACCATATAAGTGAACCTCAATAATTGCTCAGATCTACTATGGGGTTGTATTTCATCATCCACAAATGTTATCATGATTGGGTCTAGAATTTGACTTGAACTAGGAAGAGAACTCAGCTTCCTTCAAGTGGCTCCTCCATGACAGGGAGTTTTGCATCAAAGGAAAGAGACAAATTTGCTTCCTGCACATAAAAATAAATGGACATGTTGATTCAGAAGCCAAGAAAGAGCTTATCCCTCAAAAAAAAA
>NW_007735946.1:22022-26903 GCF_000696425.1 Galeopterus variegatus
ATAAAAATAAATGGACATGTTGATTCAGAAGCCAAGAAAGAGCTTATCCCTCAAAAAAAAATTTTGCTTTGTTTTTTGGACCAGCTCAGTTCCACAAAAGAAATGATAAAAACAAATAAGGTCAGAAGAAATACAAGGTGATACTTTTTCCTCCAATTAGAGAAAATAAAGATAAAAATAAAGAAGGTGGTTACCATCATTTCTGCAGGGACAAATCCAGCCGTAATGCAACTCCCTGAACTAACTTCTCCCTCAACCATATGCACTGATGAAGCCCACAGGTAGGGTGTGAAAGGCTCTCCCATATGCCTCAGCCTTGTTACAGTCCTACCTTCTTGTAGCCATTTGCAGAGGATTAAGGCTGGGAAGGTTTTGTTTGGAAAAAGATGAAAATGAGGGAGCTTCTAACTCAGCTGTGAAAAAGTAGAAGCAATAGATAGAATTAGCATGCTGTATGTCCTTTCACACACATTTAATGTTTTGATATGCTGTTAAGAACAAATGCCAATAAAGTACTTCCTTGCTGCTATAGAGCAGAATATAATAGAATTCTCTAATTTCTTTGCAGTGGATTGAATGGCCCCCCCCCAAATCATTAAAGCTTAATCTCCACTGTAACTGTTGAGGGTGGGAAATCCTATTATGATAATTGAAAAGTGGGACCATGAAGAGGTGATCAGATCAGTAAGGACCATGCCCTAGTTTACAGGTATGTTTCTGAGGGCTTTAAAAGGAGAGCATGTGAGAGTCTCTGTCTCTCTGCTCTGCCATTTTCTGCCATGTGAGACCCCTGAGTTGCTGTAAAGCCACCACAAAAGAAGACCCTCATCAGATGTGTTTCCTGGGCTTTAGACTTCCCAGCCTTTGAAACTGTAAGCAATAAATTTCATTTTCTTACACATTACCCAGTTCCAGGCATTATGTTATAAGCAACAGAAATGGACTAATACAGAAAATGGTACCAGAAAAGTGGGATGTTGCTTATAACAAATACTTGAAAAGGGGAAGGGGTTTTGGAACTGAGTGTTGAGGAGAGGGTGGAAGAATTTGAAGTAGCAGGCTAGAAAAAGAATAGTTGCTGGTGAAAACTTAGAAGACAGGAAAACCAGGGAAGATTTGGAACATCTTAGAGACTGATTAAATTGTGGTGAGCAGAATATTGATAGAACTATGGATAGTAAAGGCCATTCTGAGGTAATCTCAGATATAAATGAGAAGGAACTTATTGGAAACTGGGACGAAGATCACCCTTGCTATGAACTAGTAAGGAAGTTGACTGTGTTCTGTTCATGCTCAAATTTTCATGGTACGTGGAACCACAAAGTGCTGACCCAGGGTATTTGGCAGAAGAAATATCTAAGCAGCAAAACATTCAGGAAGCTGCCATAGTTGCTTGTAACAGCCTCTGCTAAGTTATGGCAGCAAAGGCATGAGGTAAAGCCAGAATTTGAAAGGGAAGCCAAGCATAAAGATTTAGAAAATATGCAGCCTGGCTATGTGGTAGAGAAGCAAAGAGCATTTTCATGAGAAAAATGTGATGGTGCAATCCAGCAACTGTTTACTAAGGAGATAGGTGCAAAAGACAGGGATTGTCAAGAGAGGCAGAGATAAGTGCAAAAGAAAGGGATTGTCAAGAGAGGTGGGGAAAGGCCCTGAAGACATTGCAGAAGCCTCTGGGGCAAACCCTTCCTTCACAGACCCAGAGACCTAAGGAGACAGAATGGTCTTTGGAATCAGAACTGAGGTACTCTCCATGTCCTCACTGCCCAGGGCCACCTCGGAATACTGCTTCGCACACCAGCACCTTGAATTTTGGTTGCACCAGCATAAAGCAATGAAAAAAAGATGAATTACTCATAATTGGTAAAGAGGTTTGAAATCCATTAGCATATCACTTCAGGTCAGATTTCATAAAGAATTTCAGATAGATTAAAATAAATTAAAATATTTCAAATCTAAAAAATATACAGGTATTTATCAAGCATATGAATGGAAAAATGACTTTCTAAATGCAAATTCAATTGAACAAATCACAAAATAAACTATTAGTAGACTTCACAACCCAAAATTTTAACTTTTGGATTAAATATATACACAAGGAGGTCTTCAAAAAGTTCATGAAATATACATATTATAATAAAACTATGTCTGGATAGCAAAAATTTTTTGCACCAAAAAATACCTGTTATAACATGTCTAAACAGTGTCTTGTTTGAGGCACTAATAAGGATAAGACATCAGTTTGAAAAGATCCCCTATCAGAACAACATGAATCCTGCTAAAATTGAAGCAAGAACAGACATTGAATTTATGGTGACGCTTGAGTGAAGCTTATGGAGTAGCTTAGGAAGAATAGTTAAATCACTGATCCTTTACAGAAAGTTTATGGGGACAATGCTCCAAAGAAATCAGCAATTTACAAGCAGATAACTCATTTTAAGAAGGAACAAGATGATGTTGAAGATGAAGCCCACAGCAGCACACCATCCCCATCAATTTGCAGGGAAAAAATTAATCTTGTTTGTACCCTAATTCAAGAGGATCAATGATTAAAAGCAGAAACACTAGCCAACACCACAGATATCTCAATTGGTTCAGCTTACACAATTCTGACTGAAAAACTATAGTTGAGCAAACTTTCTGCTTTATGGCTACCAAAACTGTTTTACCTACATCTGCTGCAGACAAGAGAAGAACTTTCAATGCAAATTTTAAACAAGCAGAATCAAGATCCTGAAGCATTTCTTCAAAGAATTGTACCTGAAGATAAAACATGGTTTTACCAGTGCAATCCTGAAGACAAAGCACAAAGTCATGGCTACCAAGAAGTGGAAGTGGTCCAGTCAAAGCAAAAGTGGACCAGTCAAGAGCAAGGGTCATGGCGACAGTTTGGGATGCTCAGACATTTTGCTTGTTGACTTGCCTTTTTTAATGGTGCTTCTATCTATGGCCTCAGGTAGTTTCCTCTAATGCGTGAACAAGTCACTAGTCAGCCAAAGAATCATAGGAGTGGTTCTGAGGGCTTTAAAAGGAGAGCACATGAGAGTCTCTCTTCCTCTGCTCCACCATTTTCTGCCATGTGAGACCCATGTGTTGCTGTAAAGCCACCACCAAAGAAGACCCTCACCAGATGTATTCCCTCACCTTTGGACTTCCCAGCCTTTGAAACTGTAAGCAATAAATTTTATTTTCTTACAAATTACCCAGTTCTAGGTATTTTATTATAAGTAACAGAAATGGACTAAAACACTCTTGTTACAGATAATAGTGTGTTCTCCCATTCTGGAAAGCTGTGCGGAGAGATTTTACATACGTTGTCTCTGCAGAATACCATACATATGTTGGTGCATGTGTTATATGATACATATATGTAATGTAGCTTTCTAAATATTATATGATAATTTGGAAATCCTTTTTCATATTGGGTATCAGTGAAAATCACAAAAGAAACTGTAAGTCTTCAACCAGATAGTGCTTCATTATTGCAATGACCCTAAGCATCCACAGTGTGGTACAGGATAATAAACTGTAAAAAACACTAACTTTGAATCTTTTGGACACAACTACCCCAGCATTAAATTTTTATAATTAGTGTAACATATTTATTCCAGGTTTAAACTTTCTGTTTCCCAAAATATGTTACCTAAAAGAAGGCAAAGACAAGCAAGTCTTGTCTATTAGATTGTTAAGAAACTTNGGGAAAGGCCCTGAAGACATTGCAGAAGCCTCTGGGGCAAACCCTTCCTTCACAGACCCAGAGACCTAAGGAGACAGAATGGTCTTTGGAATCAGAACTGAGGTACTCTCCATGTCCTCACTGCCCAGGGCCACCTCGGAATACTGCTTCGCACACCAGCACCTTGAATTTTGGTTGCACCAGCCTTGACTAAATTGGCCCCAGGTGTGGCTGGACCCACAGCTTTGGAAGCTACAAACAGGAAACCTTGACAACACCCATGTGATGCTAAGTCTTCAGGCTTGCAGAATGCCAGAGCTGTGTAGGTTTGGGAGCCTCCTCCCCAATTTCAAAAGATATATGGAGGCCCCAGAACTATAGAGCTACCAGTGTGCAACGCCAGCTTGTAAGAGCTGAGATGATCACCTGAGGCCAGGAAAGCCATAGAAGCAGAGCAGTTTGATGACTTGGAGGCCCAATCTCCGTACCATGTACATCAAACATGTAGTTGAGGTACATGATTCATGAGCTTTGAGATTTGATGCCTGCACTACTGGGTTTTGGGCTTCTTTGGGACCTGCTACCCCTTCTTTGGCCCATTTGTCCCTTTTCAAATGGGAATATGTACCCTATGTTTGTCCCACCATTGTATCTTAGAATTAGATGACTTGTTTGGATTTCACAGATAGGACTTTGGGCTTTGGACCTTTTGAGTTGAAATAAGTTAAGACTTTGAGAATGGAATGAATGCATTTATCTGTGAGAGGGACATAAACCTTAGGGGGCCAGGGGCAGAATGTAGTGGATGGGGAAAAAAAAAAGTCATTAAAGCGTAATTCCCACTGTAACTGTTGAGGGTGGGAAATTCTATTATGAAAATTGAAAGGTGGGGCCTTGAAGAGGTTATTAGATTGTACGGGCCATGCCCTACATCATAGGAGTGGTTCTGAGGGCTTTAAAAGGAGAGCACATGAGAGTCTCTCTTCCTCTGCTCCACCATTTTCTGCCATGTGAGACCCATGTGTTGCTGTAAAGCCACCACCAAAGAAGACCCTCACCAGATGTATTCCCTCACCTTTGGACTTCCCACCCTTTGAAACTGTAAGCAATAAATTTTATTTTCTTACAAATTACCCAGTTCTATGTATTTTATTATAAGTAACAGAAATGGACTAAAACACTCTTGTTACAGATAATAGTGTGTT
>NW_007735946.1:27730-29929 GCF_000696425.1 Galeopterus variegatus
ATGTAATGTAGCTTTCTAAATATTATATGATAATTTGGAAATCCTTTTTCATATTGGGTATGAGTGAAAATCACAAAGAAACTATAAGTCTTCAACCAGATAGTGCTTCATTATTGCAATAACCCTAAGCATCCACAGTGTGGTACAGGATATTAAACTGTAAAAAACACTAACTTTGAATCTTTTGGACACAACTACCCCAGCATTAAATTTTTATAATTAGTGTAACATACTTATTCCAGGTTTAAACTTTCTGTTTCCCAAAGTATGTTACCTAAAAGAAGGCAAAGACAAGCAAGTCTTGTCTATTAGATTGTTAAGAAACTTAGGAAAATTGTTTTGTTTTGTTTTTTCACTGCAATAACCACTCATGTAACTTCTATAGTGCTGACTTCTCTCCAATTAGGGACTCTAAAGCTGATAAATATGAGTGAGTTCCTGGATTATCCATATAGCCCTCTATAGTGAATGCTAAACTTCCTATGTTTGTATGTAATGCATATTTTTCTGGAGATAAGTTCTATAGCTTATGTCATAAACTTGGATATACTATTCACACTAACTATAAAAATAAAGTGCTACTGCATTTGAGTAAGTTGTTCCTGAGCTATGTCTCAAACCTAAAAATGCATTTTTATAAAAAAAAAAAAAGAGAATTATTGGAGGCACAGCAGGGTATGGTCTAGGGGTATAGTCCCTGAATTATTTACTGCTTTCAGTAATGGTAGTGACAAAAAAAATTATGATAAATTGTGAAGATATGTCTTCTGGGATTCACTCTGGACAAGAAGCTGGAGAATGCTAATTAGGCAAAGGATTCTAAAGAGTTGTTGCACACACATATATTTTATGCTAATTATGAATGCCAACAATTTAATAGTGTTATACTTTATGACTCAAAAATCAGTACAGCTATCCCAAATATCAGTACTCAATATTATGAATTTTACTTTCAGACAGAGATAGTCTACTTTCATTTTAGGTCATGTAATCTCAAATTCATCTTTACTTTTGGCTATATAGAGTTTTATACTAGGTCTTATCTATATGTAAATAGAAAGATTCAACTCAGCAAAGAAATTGCCCAGAAAAATTTGGGATATTTCCTTTTATCTCCTATGGTCTGATAGCACTGGGGTGAAAAATCTTGGTCCTTCTATTTGTTTTCCTTTCTCACTTTCCCTCACTGGGCAAAGAATAGCTAATTCAATAGCTCTGTGTTCCCAGTGGGTGGGGTCCTTGTAGGGTCACTCTTAATGTGCAATCCAACCTGTTACCTCTGGTGCTCCCACTGGGAGATCCTCCCACTTGGGCATACTGGGTTCTTTCACATCCAGTCTCCAGGCTTGTTATGCATGGCCAATCTCTATACATTCAGACCAATCTAGATTCTAGCTATCTCAGAATTTCTCCCTCAATTGATTGAGTGAATCAGCAAAGTTATATATCCCAAGATCTGTATTTGGGGAGAGGGGTACAAATTTTCCCATCTTCTCCAATCTGGTATCAGCAGTAATCAAGCTCATTTTTAGCCTTGCTTCTTAGTAACATACACTTGCCAACTAGCACTATGAAATGGAATAAATAAAACCCAAACCAAACTTTCAACAAAAATCTTGAATTCCTTAATATTTATAGAATACTCTTTCTAAGAATCTAAAAAAAAAAGAAAAAAGAAATTGAAACAAACAAACCAGAACCTTTTTCCTATTCCTTTTCTCTTATGTGGAACCTGCTAAGCATGATCTTGACAGCCTAGATATTATATTCTAGATGCAGAGCATGTGGGAATAATTGTGAGTATCTTTGCCAAATTTCTCTGGAAAGTTTAGATTTGGAGAAACCATGGACCAAAATTCAACCTCATCATTTATGTAAGGTCAGGGCATGTGAGCAAGCTCAGTGCACTGGCAAGGCAACAGACCTACTGACTTCATAAGTTAATTGGTGTTAAAAAACAGTTAACAAAATTATCTGTAGCCCACAACCTGGAAGTTGAACTGTCCACGCAGATCCTTCTCTCAAATGACCACAGAATCTGAGTTGCAACCCTCAGGACAAAGATTTGAGCCAAAGGTAACTCAATTTTTCCACGATCTGTACTCAGTGCCAGAGAAAAATGTTTAACTCAAATTTCCTGTGCCTCAGGGAGGGAAAAAAGAAAGGAAACCCTGGGGTTTAAAAAAAAAAAAAAAAAAT
>NW_007735946.1:30495-30978 GCF_000696425.1 Galeopterus variegatus
GTTGCCGGTCCCGGTCTGGTACGGGCGTGACACTGAGGGTTGCGATCCGTTGCCGGACATGGAAAAAAAAAAATACTAATGAGAGATAAAACCTACAATCCAGAAGAAAGCCCTACCTCCTCAATGGAATATAACTATAAAAACCATCTATTTTGAAGAAATTAATGACTCTTCCATGAAAGTTTGTTAACTAAATGATGCATGTAAATGTTTTAGAGTCCAATCCTCAGCATCCACAGTGAAGTGTTTAACATGAAACATAAAGGAATATGGCTAACAAGAGCCTCACAAACGATGTTTTGACACAGTTCAGTTGATTTCAACAGATAAAACATTTACAATAATGCAGGTCACAGTATAACTTTTAAGCTCTTTAATACAATTATTTTTGTCAAAGTGGTGTTCATTTTTGTTTGGCACTTGGAAAAATTACAAACTCTAAATTTTTTTTTTTTTTTTTTTTTTTTTTTTTTTTTTTTTTTT
>NW_007735946.1:31186-70971 GCF_000696425.1 Galeopterus variegatus
AAAATTTTTTTTTTTTTTTTTTTTTTTTTTTTTTTTGTCTTTTTCCATGTCCGGCAACGGATCGCAACCCTCAGTGTCGCCCCCGTACTGGACCGGGACCAGCAACGGGATCGCAACCCTCGGCGTTGCCCCCGCGCCTCGCTCAGCCAGTGAGCGGGAACTGGTCTGTATGTGGGATCCGAACCCTCGGCGGGAGTGCAACCGCGCTTCCCAAGCGGCGCACTAGCACAGTGCGCCACCGGGCCGGCCCACAAACTCTAAATTTTCCAAAAGAAGAAAACAATATTTAAAATTGTTGAATTAATATTGCTTATATGTCATAGGTAATTAATAGGCATAAATTTAAACTGCCTTATATTGGTTAAAATGACTGTGTTGACCAAAATGGAAAGAAACAAGTTTCTGAAATACATTTCTTCTTTGAGGACTGGGAAAGAAAGGGTGTGTAAAAAGCTTCCAAAGAAAACGATCAAACAATGAACAGATATCAAATGTTAATGATGGTGACTGGAGAGGGTCATTGGATGTGGGCTTAATGGATGTATTAATCCGTTTCTGCTGTTGCTTATAACAAAATGCACAGAATTGGGTGATTTAGAAAGAAAACAAAATTTATTCCTTACAGTTTCTGAAGCTGGGAAGCCCACAGTCCATCTGGCAGTGACAATGATGACCCGGGGGTATCCCATTGCAAGATGGTGGATGCAAAGAGAGCAGAGAGGGAAATACTCTGGCCACGCCCCTGGCCACCATTTTTAACCCATTCACTACTGCACAGTCCTACAATCTAATCACCTCTTCAAGGCCCCACCTTTCAATTGCCATAATAGTATTTCCTAACATCTTAACAGTCACAGTGGGGACCAAGTTCCTAACACATAAATCTTAGGGGACACAATTCTTGAGTTGTGAGTTTTAGGGGGACATAATTCAATCTACTACAATTAACATCCGAAAATATAATCAGCTAAATAAAATTCATCAAGCAATTGATATATTTATTGTGAGTTTAGGGAGTTGAAGAGTAAAAATAAAAGTTATTTGAACTGATGTTATGTGACTGAGATGGCTACCTAAATATTGACTGAGGCCACTCCTGGAGAGAAGGGAAGTGTATGTCTGATTCAGTTGCCTCTCAGGTAACAAGCCCTGAATTATAGCTTCTAAATGCCAACCAGAATGTGCCAGAGTAATTCTTAAGAGTCTACTCAATATCATATTAACCATTCAATTCCTTTTCTCTTGTGTGGATTCATGGCTTTGCTGATTTCACCTTGAATTTTATCATGGCTCCTCTTATATCTCTACATCATCTGCATATGTATGCTTGTTCCAGTTTTGACTGTTGAGTGACCCCTTCTGTGCCACTTGCTCATTTTTCTCATTTTTATCCTCAGGAGGACTCTTTGTGGCTACTACGAATAATGACATCCCACCGGGAATATTGTTTATTTCCCTATACCTTGAATTAGGGTAAAATTGTGTTTTCTAAGACAGACCATTTATTTCCACTTATTGTAGATCTTTCTGTTAGTCTGCAATTATTTGTTATCAAATACAAAGCAGGATTCAGATGAAGGTCCAAAAATTAATCAATTTGTAGGGATGTATGGAAGTCTACACAGAAATGGATTCTAAGGCCGTATCAAAGCTCAATGAGATTCAAAGGCCATGCCCTAGTTCAGTGAGAAATAATGTGTTTATTATTAGCAGCTAGCCATAATTTAGGATGTAAGATTTTGCTTTGTCTACAAAGTGGTGTTGTACTCATAGCTTTCATGTAGCATATTTTTTTCCCAGCTTCCTTTCACTTAGAGAACTAGCTCTCCTGTGTTTTTTTGGCTGCAGCTTCAATCTTTATAATACTAACCACATCTATCTACCTGCCTCTCCAACCTCATGGATAGAAATGTATTCCAGGCCTTCCAAACATTTTACCTGTTCATTTTAGTTATTCTTTCAAAGGGTGAGCAAATGACCAAAGCACAGTCCTTTCTAGGGATTGATATAAGGTGTCCAGGAGGAAGAAGCATTTTCTTTCAATCTGAAATTGCTTTGAGATGATATATTTCTGAAACTGCCAGTAGCCATCTTTTCTATTGCACAGAGGAAGACATCTGCATTAAAGCAAAGACGACCAACACACATGCACATGCGTGGACACACATAACAATTAAGCAGAGATATGCAGTGATAAAAAATGGACAAAGAGAGGATGTTCTAGAGTCATTAATAATTGTTTTAATTCCTGAAAATGAAGCATTGATTTTTTTGTAACTATTTCTGTAATTATTTCTTCATTTGGGTTAATAATACCCAGTATCCTTTCTAGCTACACATGTAGTAATTTCCTATTCACTCAAGCCATGTATTCATTTAGTTTGCAATATTTATTCAGTGCCTATGATTTGCCAAGCCACATTTTTAAATAATGAAAATACAGCTACAAACAAAACAAACCAATCCTTGACTTCATGGTGCTAATGTTCTAGTGGAGAGATAAACAGTGAACAAGATACATAAGTAATTATTTAAAGTGGGTTAGGTAATGATATGTGTTAAGGAGTGTAAATTAGAGTAGAAATATGGGTGTTGTAGGGAGTAAAGTAGAGTCCAAATTTTATATGTTATAGACAAATTTTATATATTATAAATTATAATGTATAATTTTATATTCTATGACGTGTTTTGAGTTAATCTTCTGTTACATATCACCACAAACCTTTTATTACAAAGCTCAATATAATGTAAGCCCATAATTTTTTAAATTTTATTTACTAATTTTTTAATTTTGATCTTCAGCATTCCCCTCATATTTTCATTGAACAAGTCTATCCCCCAAAACTATAAACATGTTTGTAGTTTATAGCATTTATTCCATCTTTTAAGTGTTTTTATTTGATTTGTCTTTTAATTCTATAAGTACACTTAAATCTTTATGGTTTTAAGCTTCTTTAAAAACCCAAATCCATACTCTTCATTTGAAACCACAATAACTAGCTTGCAGTAGTTTTTAACAATGACCATGGTTGCTTTATCAACTTTTGCTACAATAATGCTGTATAAAAAAACAAACCTAAAATCTCAGAAGCTTAGGACAACAAACATTTTATTTCACTCTCATGGTTTGGCAGATTTTTGATTTCATGATGGAGAATAGGAGCTTGAAAAAGATAAGTGGCAACCTGCTTCTAAAGGACGTGGCTCAGAACTGGCATCCTATCATTTCCTTCCAAGTGCAAGTCAAGTACATTCCACTTTTAGTAAACCATTGTAAGGGTAGGGAGGAAAGAAAGGCTTTTTTGATACATAATACAGTCTACCATAGTCACTAGGTATAATGCTACAAACAGAGCATTGTAATAATAGAGAGTAATCTAAATATGGCTAAACTATGGAAACTCTAGAAACTTGGCTCTATTCAGGTCATATAGGAAGACCGTCAGAAGAGAGGCAGGACTTAAAAAAAAAAAAAATCTATGCAAAGGTGATATGCCCATAAATTGAATGTCTCCGTATAGTTACCTGAACATGCCATGCTATTATATGCCTCCCTGCCTTCTACTTGAAATTTTCCGTCCTTCACAATTGAGATTCTCCTCTGCAAAGCCCTGCTTGGCATTCCCTTCTCTCTGATTTAACATTGCTTCCTATATTTGCCCTTTATAACAGAATATGTATATGAATGTAACACATTTATTTTTGTAATTTATTAGAAATTTGCTGTGATCTAATGGTTTATTAGAACCATGGGTTTCTTTAAGGTGAGCATTATACATGCACCTCTGCACACTGATACTTAGTTTAGTTTCTGACTGTAGGGATATTCAAATATCAGACAACCCATTTGGCTTAAATGACCTTTAAAATTTCTTCTGACCCTAATATTATACACAAAACATTGTGTTATCACAGGGTTCTAATAAAGTGTCAGTGATTCTTCAGTCCTAACAATGTTAAAAGATCTTTAACAACAATCAAGAAAGATATTTTGTTTGTTCCATTTAAATGCCATTTGCTCCAATCTTTACCACCCAGTCTTGGATTTCTTATCCTCAGGGCCCTCTTTTCATTCAGTGTTCAGTTGTGCTCAGTCTTTGGATTGCTGTTCGTTCTGCCCATCATTTCACAGCAATGATTTTGGCAGACAAAGTAACTTCTCTGCACAGCCAGGTGTTCACCTTGGCCCCTAGAAGGGGTTGACTCAGATGTTTCCCACACCTGTGAATTGGATGCCCAGTCTTAGCCAGCTCCCACGAACTTAATTATCATGCTCTATTTCAAAATTTAAAATAGTTCAAGAGAACATGCATAAAAATTCAGATGCTGCTGTTTCCTGCCACCCCCTGCCAAGTCCTCCCCAACAGAACACTACTGTAAACAAATTGTTGTTTCTCCATCATCATTTTATTTTCATTTGTGGGATGTAGAAATGGAATGCAACTCATTATATCTGAAGAGATGATTAATTCCAATGGCAAAAGCATCTCTGTATTTGCCCATCGGATTGAGAATAATGTGCTTAACCTATGATCAATGGTGAGTTAAGGGTTCATGAATGATCTTGAAGTTTGACATGTCTTTTATGGAAGCATATTTTGCTCAGATATCAAAAGGTAGAATTTTATAATAAAAATTGTCAGTACAGTGAGACTTTAAACACTTGCTCATAACTTTTCATTTTCTAACTCTCAGCCCAAAACTTGTTTTATTTCCTCAGGGAAGAATGTTTTTGAATACTCAAAAACCATTCATTTGCTCATTAGCTTTCCTGTTGTTCCATTTGTTTTACATATTGTACCAACCACTTGATCATACTTTCATGTTTACTCCCCATAACCATGTGATAAGGATTTGGGGATTGAAACATAATATTTAAGTGATCTGCTGTTTCAAAATACAACACTGTCATTCAACTCCTTGGAATTTACCCAAGAGAAATATAAACATATTTCTATACTAAAACTTATACTCAAACATTCATAGAAACTTAACTTGCAATAGCTCAAACTGCAAACAACTCAAATGTCCATAAACAGTTGAATGAGTAAAGAAATTGTGGGTTATCCACATAATGGAAAAGTACCTATCATAAAAATTAATGAGCTCCCAAAATAGCCAATACAATCTTGAAAAAGACGAACAATGTTGGAAGATTCACACTTCTCAGTTCCATAACTGTATCAGCCTGTTTTCTGTTGCTTATAACAGAATACCTGAAACTGAGTAATACATAAAGAAAAGAGGTTTATTACTTACAGTTTTGGAGGCTGAGAAGTCCAAGGTCCAGGGAACACATCTGGTGAGGGCCTTCTTCTTGATGGGTACTTATGAAGTCCTGTGACAATGCAGGATGTCATACAGTGAAAATGGCAAGAGCAAGAGAGTGAACCTTCCCACTATCTCTCCTCATAAACCCATCTGAACCATGCCCATGACAACACATTAAACCATCAACCAATTACTCCAGGAATGAATCAATCCATTCAGGAGGGCACAGTCCTCATGATCCAGTCACTTAAAGGCACCACCTTCCAACACCATACTTGGAGTTAAGTTTCAACATAAGCTTGGGGAGGGGGTAGAATTCAAACCACAGCAATAACTTACCACAGAGATACAATAATCAACACTTTGGTACTGGTATAAAAATAGACATATAGACAAAGGAATAGAACTGAGATTCTAGAAATAAAACCATATATTTATAATCGATTGGTTTTGACAATAGTTCTGAGACAATTTAATAGATAAAGAATAGTCTTTTCAACAAATGGTGCTGAGACAACTGGTTATCTACAGGAAAATAAATTAATTTGGACCCCTACCTTCCACCATATCCATAATAAACTCAAAATGGATCAAAGGTGTAAATCTAAAAGAAAACACTTTTAAACTCTTAGAAGAAAACGTGTAAATATTTGTGACCAATGATTTCATAGATATGAAACCTAAATCACAAGCAAAAAGAAAAAAATAGATAAATTGAACTTCATCAAATTGTAAAACTTTTTTGCTTTGAAGAATCTTATAAAGAAAGAGAAAAGACAACCCATGAAATGGGAGAAGATATAGATACTCCTGAACTTACAGTGGGGTTACATCCTGATAAAGCCATCATAAGTTGAAAATATTGTAATTCTAAAATGCATTCAACACACCTAACCTACCAAACATCTTAGCCTAGCCTACCTTAAACGTGCTCAGAACACTTATGCTAGCCTACAGTTGAGCAAGATGATCTAGCAACACAGTACACTAGAGTATTGGCCATTAACATCATGATAGTGTGGCTGATTGGGAGCTGCTGCTTCGTGCCATTGCTCAGCATCATGAGCAAGTATGGTACAGCATATCTCTAGCCTGGGAAAACGTCAAAATTCAAAATTCAAAGCACAGTTTATTATAAAGTAGAAAAATCGTTAAGTTGCATCATTGTAAGTCAGGGACCATCTGTACTTGAAAATCATGTATCTGATAAGAGTCTAGTATGCAAACTATATAAAGAACTCTTACAGGTCCAAAATAAAAAGACAGGTAATCTGATTTAAAAATGGCAAAAGGATGTGAATATATATTTCCATGTTCAAATGACATACAAATGGCCAATAAGCACATGAGAAGATGTTCAACATCATTAGTCACTAGAAAAAATGCAAGCAAAACCAACAATGAGATATGACTTCATACCATTAGGATGGCTGTAATAAAAACAGACAATGACAAGTGTTGACAAGGATGTGGAAAAACGTGAATCCTTACACATTGCTGGTGGGAATGTGGAATGGTGCAGCCACTACAGAAAACAGTTTGGCAATTTCTCCAAAATATAATCATGGAGTTACCATATGGCCAGCAATTCTACATATAGCTATATACCCAAGAAAACTGAAAGTATATTTCCATACAAAAACTTGTACAGGAATTTTCATAGCAACATTATTCATAATAGCTCAAAGGTAAAAACAACCCTAATGCCCAACAACTAGTGAACAGTTAAAAGGTACCGTATGGATACTATGGAATATTATTCAGCTGTAAAAAGGGATTGAACACTAATATATGTGATGACATGGTTGAACCTTGAAAATATTGTTGTCGGTACAAGGAGGTCACACATAAAGGGTTACATATTATAGGATCCATTTGTATGAAATGGTCAAAATAGATAAATCCATAGAGACAGAAAGTAGATTAATGTTTGCCAGGGGCTTTGGGGAGGAGAAAATGAGAGTGACTGCTAATGGGTATGAAATTTCTTTCTGTGGAGTTGGAATTGTTCTGGAATTAAATAGTGATGATGGTTGCAAAATCTTGTAAGTATAATAAAATCTACTGAACTGTATAGTTTAAAAGGATGATTTTATAGTATGTGCATTATATGTCAATAATATAAAAAGTGAATGATTTATTGGCATATTAAACAACAACGAGGCATCACAAAATAGTTTTTGCTGAATGAAAGAAGTTCAAAAAGAAGAGTATATATTTTATGATTCCATTTGTATATTACAGAGAATGCAAACTAATCACTAGTGATCAGAGGCATATAAATCAATGATTGCCTGATGGGAGGGATGACAGCAGGGAGCATGAGGAAACTTGGGGGTGATGGATTTATTTATTATCCTGATTGTGGTAATGGTACAACAGTTGTATACATGTTCCAAACTTATCACACTGTGCAATTTATATATGTGTGGTTTATTATATGTCAATTATTCCTTAATTAAGTGATTAAAAAAAATTAAAACCTCAATACCTAACCTACCTGTAGCGAGTAAATCATCAACTGGGAAGGAAAATGACCAAATATAGTATCCAGAACCTTCCCTTTTGTTGCATAAGCTGACAGACAGAAGAAGCTCCTAGAAAACTGCTGTTAATATTTCAGCTCTTACAATATTTATGATGAAATAAAGAGGACTTGCGAAGTAGCTATCAGTTTGAGAACATGAGCCTGTAGTCTGTAGTACATGAGCCTCAAAATTGAATCTTTCCAATCATAAAAAAAAAAAAAAAAAATCCAGGTGCTGATTAGAAGTTTCTTCCCAACAAAATTCCACCATTTTTATATGGAGTAAAAGCTCAGTAAAAATTGAATTTCATGAAAACTATTTGGGAGTTGCTATCTAATGGCCAGCCACAAGAATTAATCCTGGACCCGTTTCCACTCAGACGGAGGAAAAGAAGACATTATTTACTTTAGTAAATATTAGGAGAGGTATAACTCAGTTCTCCTAGTCTGAGTTTCAGAATTATAGAGATGAGTATGCCTTTCTTGGAAATCAAAAAAAAAAAAAAAAAAAATAGCACAGTAATTGTTCAAAGTTAAAAGAACACTACAATGTATTTCATTATTAGCAGCAATCTTTAGGCATTTGGCAGTGTGAAATTACAAGAATGTTTGGTCCAAAAAGCAGTGACAGAGGAAAACAAGGTCACAGGCATTTGTAAAGCCACCAAAAAATAATGCACTAGACTGAGCTGCATGAGAAGAAGGTCCTTGTCAGTGCATACCCTCAGCACATAGAACACTACCTAACACAAAGTAGCATTCAATAAATGATCATTATTTTTAAAGAATAAAATATTCTAAGGTTCCAATGACAAAATGATCTGTTGTTATTGAAGTCCAGAATTTCTCTAAAAAGACTGGTGATAGAGTGAATCTTGCGTATGTGTACATATATGTATACTGTATATAAGTGTGTGCATGTGTGTACATATGTCCTTGTATTATTACATGAATATGTGCACAGCGGACAAAGGAGTTATCAATTGAATTAGAGTCTCAAATGGTTCTGTGACCTAAATATGTTGAAGAACCACATATTTAGACCAAGGGATTACCTTTTTTAAAGTCCTCTCTTAAAGACAGAAAAGAAGGATAACCCCTAGATCATAGATGACTCCAGTTTAAAGTAGTGATTTAAGAATTGGGATTTTAAATGGAGATCTCAGAAACTTACCCACCATGTTCCAGCTAACCTATCCTGTACTAGTTTCCCAGATTTCTCAGCTTAGGTTCTTTGTATGTGGAATGCTTTTTCTCTGGCCCTTCACATGGCAAATCTCTTTCATCTTTCAGCAAAGAAAAATTTCTGATCATCCTATGTTAGTGTCTCTTTCAAACCAAATTATGCTTTATTTGTATCTATGTGTTTTCCTCATAGCACTTAGCACATTCCTCTAATATCTTTTTTTTTTTTAAATTGCTTTGAATATGACTCCTCCAACTAGAATCTAAGTTCCATGAAGGGATAAACCTTACTTATCTTTTTCTCTGGTAAATATTCAATATTCAAAACAAAACTGACACATAGTAGAAGTTTAATAAGCATGTGTCAATGAATGAATGAATAAATAAATAAATGTAAGTGTAATGACTTTCAAAGGAAAGCTAGCTGTATTTTTCAAACAATTCTGGCTGTTCTAGCCTACAAAAATAAGTTAGGATCTTTATCCAGCTCTCAGTTCAGGATTTATGAAGATCTTTTCCCTCCATAATACTGTGATCATATTTAACTCCATTCTAACAGTTCAGTATTTTTTGAACATTCACTGTGATCCAAATATTTTATTAGGCCCTGAATATAGGAAGATGAAATAAGCCATAAAATTGTTTTTTCCTGGAATATGAAGAGAGATGAAACCCAAATCAGAACATATCGTCTCTCGGTAGCGCTTCCAACAGGCTTAGTGAAGACGAGAGTGATATAAATGATTAAACTCAAGTTTGGGGACAGTCTGTGAATTTTAATTACCTTTCTCATCCCTGTCTCCTATTGTCATGGATAATTGAAAGTTGGCCATATTGCTAGGTAACGCTTCATTCCCCACATAACTTGGCACTTCAAAAACATTTTGAAGGAGAAGCAATTACAGCAATTGTCTCATCCCTGGAGAATAAAAGGAGGATAGAAATTGACTCGATGGTATTTTTTCTCTTTTAATGTATTTATAAGATACATTCTTCAATCTAGTTTTGAAAACATTCAAATAGACATGCCCAGTTGCTATGCCTACCAAGCTGTGTGGAGAGAGAGGGTATTGCAAGAGGTACCTACCATCTCACATGCACAGTTGCTTTCTGCATTCCTTATAAATGTGCGCTCTGAGCAATGGCCTCTACAGTCCCTACTTTCCTCCAAAAAGTGTCTACCAGGAAAGATATGTTCAAACTATGATTAATCAAAGATCTGAAAACAGAAACAAGACAAAATGTGGTTAGCATTGAAAGAGCATGTGAGTACGTGCTGGAGTATTTTTGTTTGACTTGCAGATTTTGCTATACGTTGGTGGAGAGGACCTGTAGATTTTTCAAATTGTTTAAGCAGCACCTTCCACCTTTGTTCTCGACACTGCCCTTCCCCACCTGCCTCACATCCTGAGTCAATGTTTCATCACTGTGACATAGTCAGTTTAGACTTTCTAAAGCATGCACTGAGATAACCATTCTAAAGCTTGAATGCCTGAGTGGATCTGCTATGCTCACAATTTCCACTCTTAATGGCCATTGCCAGAAAGTCTTCTGGCAAACTAGCTGCATAACTTCTCAAATTCCACTCTGACCCCTGTGACCCAGGCAGAGTAGAGATATTTTTACAGCAAGAAGGACAAGCAGGCAGTTTATTGCTAGGCCGAGCAGGATTCATTTCTTGTTATCAGTGTTTCCTGATATGTCAATTGGTGGAAGGATCTTTGCATTACAGAAGGCATGATTCAGAAAGTATATCAAAGGCAGACACCTGGATCAGAAAAATAAAACTGATACCTGCAAAGCCATCAGGATTTATCATTTAAATTTTCAATATCTTCAGCTTTGTGTTTCTGTCATCTTTTGCATAATTTGTCTATTTGTTCTGGTAATCCTTTTTCCTTAGGTAGTGGATCCCTCTTTTCCGGGGATATTTTAGTTCTCTTTTAAGTTATTTTACTTCCTGTTAAAACTTTTTAAAAAATAAAAATAAAAAATACTTTTTAAACTTAAAGCTTTCATAAATTATGATATTGGTACGATTCCTGGACCTCTCATTAACTAATGAGCTACTCTCATTAGGTGATTTCTACATTCACGTAGTATTTTCTGATTTTTTTTTTACATGAACAGAAAACAGATTTTTAATATCATTAGTGAAATCATTTTTCCTTACTATCTTCAGATACTCATGGGGTCTCCTATACTAGATATAGAAGTATATTTTCACATTTCACAAATGTGAAAATGCTAGTGTTAAACATTTACAGAGTACTGGAGATATTCTTGACCATGCTGATTAGGTTCATATCTTCTGCTGTGTGCTCCTACAGTGACCTGTATGTCTCATTTGCAAAACTTCGGACAATGGCAACAGATTATTTTACATGGTTTTGCTGATTAAGCCTTGCATGGGTGTGTCACTATGCCGAGTGCTTTGCAAATGTCATATATTGTAATTTTTACAATCACCCTGTGACCTTGATAATTTCATTAAGTCAGTATTATAGAAATGAAAAGTATGACTCAGAGACATTAGGTATCTTGTTGAAGGTCATGTACTCTGCAACTGGCGATACTACGATTGACTGAGGGCTATATGATTTCAGTGGACATGATCTTAACCACCATGCAAAATTGACTTTCCAGCTGATAAGCTAATGCTGGATTATTATTTTAAAGCTATTTCCAATTGCTCCTTAGGGATAGTTAATGGAAGAGTGCAAGAGAACTGTCTTTCATCTTGCTATGGACTCCCCAAGATTGATTAAGGAATTACTGCAAAATGCAGCTATGTCCAACAGAATTTAAAAGAGTAGAGTCACACAAGATAGGAGCAGGTTGTAAAAAGCTTTGTGGGGTATGTGGGTGGTGAATATGAAGGTGTAACTGTTGTTTAATCTGTCAAGTGTTAGAAAGTCCATTGGTCAGAGTTTGAACCATCATAAGAGGTGGGACATTTGGTTACATAGGATCCATCCAAGTAACTAAAGCCTTATTTCAGAAGAAGCTTGAATCTGGAGCCAATAGTCAGAAGTTCATTCAACTTTGACAATGCTTTACTTCTACTAATCATCACTGAAAGTTTTGGCCTTGAAATTTTAATGTTTTAGGTGATAGATGCTACAGACTAGCCGCCAACATTTCCCTTATTGTGTTACGCCTCTAAATGGTTTTCTACCTCTGTTTGCCTCTTTATTTCCTGAGTACTAACCAAAGGAGCAATTTCTTCCTGATTCTCACAAAATCGTATCTCTCCACCTAAGATAGGAAATAAGGGAGAAAACTCTTATTTAGAATAAGATGGATAAATCTACTCAAGTAAACAAGGGAGAACCCCTGTTTGTAGTTATGTGATATTTATGACTGCCCAGAACTCCTGTTTTATTTAGGGAACTACACCACCCATTTTTCTTATAGATTTGGTGGGCTTGTCAATTTCAGCAACTCAGCCTGCTGGTTGAAGTGGTGGACAAGAAACTGGGACTCAGCTAAATATAGTATATCCTATCCCCATGGAAGTAGTGACACATCAGGGATATACATTACATCCAAGTGGGACCAGTCAGGACTCCTCCTCCAGGATGAAACAAATTCAGTGGGAGAGCAAAGCCTGCTGTCTACTATGGCATCTGAATTGGGAGTATGTTAGCCTGGAGTTCCAGGAGCCATTTTTGCTGACTGCCATATGAATGAATGAATAAAGGCATTACACAGAGAAAAGCAGAATTTAAGTAAAGAGAAAGAAAAAGAGCCCTAGTAGCATTGTTTGAGCATACAAATTTAGTTTTCCTAAAGTTAGACACACTTTTGTACTTTCTAGATACAGAAGCCAGTTAATTCTCTTTGGAGATTAAGTTAATTCAATTGATTTACTGGCATCTTAAAGAAAAGATTTCTAATTAATGGCAACCAAATTAAAATGGAGTAATTGGAGAAAAGGGACATTACCACTCCATAACTACTATATTATTGAAACACTATTTCTCAAACTATGTTCTAGGACTTTAATAATTATCCCATCCAAAAAAATGTTCTATGGACAAGTAGGTTGGGATTAAACCTATTTGTATTTAAACACACACAAACACACACACAAAAAAAATATTTGGCTTAAAAGTAAACAGATTTCTTCATTGTAATACCTTGAAGAGATTTAAAATGTTAATGTAATTTTTTTCCAAACTACTTATTGCAGTTTTGCTTGCTACAATATGCTACATTTAAATATTTTAACTGGTGAAATATGAGAGCAAAAATAGTTTGCTATTTCCATGAAAACTAAGTTGTATTTTTTGGAAAATAGTAAAACTAGATATTAAAGAAGTAGGCATAGAAAGACATGTAAAATATGAGGAAAAAATTGAAAATCTACAAAGATTAGATTTGGAAATGTTAAGTTTTTGTCTATTTTAAAACACCTGAATAAAAAGTGAGAGTCGTAGTGTAGGCTGTGTGCATGTGGTCTTTGCAAAATATCACAATAAAGTCTAATAAAATGACCCATATTAACAGAAAAAGCCCTGGTCTTTTACTCTAAGATTAGCAAGTTAACGTGAATCTATATGATAGTTATGTTTCATCTTCTGTGGTTCTCTTTAAAAAAAATGTGTCTATACACACATATTCCACCAACTACAATTTCTGATCTGGTCAAATGTATGTATACATACTAAAAACTTATATTTAATTTTATTTCTAGATTTATAAACATATACGTTCTTATATTTTTAAAGTAACTGAAGCATAAAGAAGGTATCAATCACCCCCAGCCCTTGTCCTGGAAAAATAACAATTGCCAACATTTAGAACACTTCATTCAGAATGCAGAACAATATATACATATATATATATACACACACACACACACACACACATATAAACAAAGTATACATATAGCTCAACATCCTTTAGGTAGAATGACGCACAAGATCACTATTTATAAAGATATTTTCAAACATGAATTTATATTCTCCACATTGCAAAAATAAAATATTGAGATTAATTTCAATTGAAATTAATAAATTAATAAAATGCTGACTTTTAGTTAGATGAAAGTAGTTCATAAATTTAAATAAATGTTTCTTAACAGTAGAAGGTATTACTAAAATAGCTGAACACAATCTAATTAAAAACCACGTTAATATTGAGGTTAAAATAATTATTTTTAACTGCAAATTACAAATTTAATCAAGCTTAAACTGTATCAATTAAGTCTGCTATTAAAAATGAGGTGGAACTTCATACTCCTTCCAATTTTCTTAATTATATTTAAACTTTAAACTATCATTGTTTTTAACATACATATTATCTTCTTTAATCATTGTTTTAAATTTGTTTAAGATTGATTAAACAAATAGTCCTTTACACATATATTCAGTCTTAATTTCTTTATTTTGAATTCTTTCCTCTGTGGGCTAGATTTCATTATTAAGATTTTTTTTGATCCAAGAAAAGTGGGTGGGTGCTATAACTGCTGGATTCTCGCCTGTTGAGATATGTCTGTCTCTTGGCTTTATTTAATTAAGAAAGACAATTTGGCTGGTTGTAAATTTGCTGTAATATTTTGTTTCATTCAAAAGATAAAGTGCAGTGCCCCCAAGTTTTCTGATATTATGTTACTTTTGTGGAAGAAAACTTAGCTTAAAATTTCCTCTTCTTTAGTAACTTATTTTTTTCTGTCTAAATACTGAATTTTTTCTTTGTCCTAGAAGATCAGCATTCTCAAAACATATATTGATTTTGATCTTTCTGTTTTATTTCCACACAACTGACCAATAGACTGTGTATACTTTTGAAATGCAGAATTGAGTTTTATTTCAAGAATACAATTCTGCCATTACTGAGCAAATGTTCTGGACCCTTTTATTTTTAGGCACTTGCTCAGGTGTGTTCTTAAAGGGTGGGTGTCATTTCACTATTTGTGAGTATTTGTGATAATGTTTTAAAGTGACATCCCACTTTTAATTGTTTTCTAGATTTTCTCAAACCTCAAGATAATATCATCATCAATGATGTCATCAACTAAGAGATGCATCATTTATGCACAGCTAAGATGAAAACATGCTGTCAATACATCCAGATTTTAAAAGGTTAAAATGTTAAAAAAAAAAAAAAATGTGTATCTTAGAACTGATGAAATAGGAAACTATTTTCATTTTACAGATAAAAGAATCCAGTCAGGTTTAGTAAAAAGACTACTACGTCACGGAAGTGACTGAGTTGGTTGCTGGTCAATTCAGAAGTCTTTTTCTCCACATCTTCTTTTTTTTTTTTTCTTTTTGTCTTTTTTTGTGACCAGCAACGGATTGCAACCCTCAGTGTCGCGCCCATACCGGACCAGGACTGGCAACGGGATCGCAACCCTCGGTGTTGCGCCCACACCTCGCTCAGCCAGTGAGCGGCCAGTCTGTATGTGGGATCTGAACCCTCGGCGGGAGCGCCGCCGCACTCCCAAGTGGTGCACTGTAGCAGTGTGCCACCGGGCTGGCCCTTTTTCTCCACATCTTCTAACTCCTATTCTCATTTTTCTTCCACCAAAATAGCTTTCTTCATTCTACAGCATGGAGAGGTAGAAGGTAGTAGTAGAAACCTAAGCTCACAATCACAAAAATAACAAAAAAGCCAAATTACTTTCAAATAAAAATGTCTGCTTTACATACTGACCCCCGATACCGGATCGCTTTAAATGAGCCACGTGTAACCTAAAATCGACATCTTTTCTGATCCAGCTGCTAACCAGAAGATTTATAATCTGTTAATTTTCTTTCTTTTAGTTGTGGATAAAACTGAACTAATATTCTATTGATTCTATTGCATTTCCAGCAATTTAAAATTTTCCAGCATTTAAAATGGCCTATTACACTACAGTTGCACCTTCATTGTCTGGTATTTTGTCTTAAATTGATGGACATTCTATGCTATTTTGAAGAGTGGGTCCTCTTTGGCTATTTGTAGATCATTATTAGAACATCTAAGAATGATTACGTTTAAATGGGTAAGCATAAATTATCTTCAATGACAGTTTTTATTTTAATAGTATTGATAAGGAAAAGAAAAACAACATGGATAATGAGATCAGTTGCTGTTAAGAATAAAATCTATATCAAAAGGAAACTGTAGGGCCGAGCCCGTGGCGCACTCAGGAGAGTGCGGCACTGGGAGCGCAGCAGCGCTCCCGCCACGGGTTCGGATCCTATATAGGGATGACCGGTGCGCTCACAGCGCTCACTGGCTGAGCGCGGTGCGGCAGGTCTCAAAAAGGACAAAAAAAAAAAAGGAAACCATAGCTAGTTTTAAGTTTAACCTATCCCCAAAAGATGTCTTAGAAACTTACTTTAGCAGCAAAAATTTTCATTAGAGATTGAGAATATAGCTTTATATCCCAGCTCCGTGAAAAATTACAGTGTGAGATTTGACATGTTAATTAACCTCTCTGAGCCTCACTTTCATGACCACTCCTAGATGCAAAGTAGATAGAAAAATGTAGCCTCCAGCCAAGAGGGTATATACTTGGGTAAAACTAAAGTGATATTATTACTATAAGGAGGTAAGAAGAATGAATATTGGGGTACAAGTAACAATGTCTGCCTCTGAAAGTTATAAAAAATGACTGTTTATAATAAAAAAGAAACCTGTAAATTTACATATTTTTAAAGACATGAGAGTATTTCAAAATGTCCATGAAAAGATTAGTATTATCTTTCAATTCTATTTTTTCCACCGAGTATCCTAGTATAATGCCTTATTGGTAAACACTTTTTTCTTTAGCCTTCTTATAAATTTTTAGGCAGATAGTAATCGTTTGTTGTTGCTGTTGTTGTTACTACTTCAGAAGTATAATATTTTAGTTGAAAAAAAAGTCCAGTGAAATACCTGTGTCAAGCAGAATTGCTGCAGTGGTTCCATTTAAGCAACTTATGATGCAATTATAGGTACAGGTGAGGGCACGTAAATGCATGCTAGTTTTTTTTTTTTTTTTTTATTTCCTGCCCCATTAAGATAAAGAGTCATTTAGTTAAAGTGAGGTGATTATCTTTAAGATATTGTTCTTTCATTATATTTCCCAATTTAACCTACTTTCATGTTCTTGCATGGTTTGAGTAAAGACTATGATAATTGAATTGCTTTAGCTAATGATATCCCCTGATGGGGAGGCAGGAAAGCATGGCAAAGTTTTGAACAGCTGAAGGTGCAATTTGGCCTGGCATGAACCTTCTTTCTTGCAAGAGATGGAAGGAGAAACACACACACACACACACACACACACTAATAAATAACTTCTTGAATTAATGTGATTTAAAGATGAAAAAAAAAAAGAAAAATCTCCCTGATGTCAAATTTTCTCAGAATCTATGCCTCCACAGTATGTGGTGCAAGTTTTGACTTTTTGATATTTTAAATAAATTTTGCATTATATTTGAACAAAGAATTCAGGAAGGAGTCAACTTTTCAACTAAAAATATTCTAGTTGATAGCCCCTGTATTTTAGAAAGCAGGGTGAAAGCAACCTCAAACTTTCTAATACCCTAATCTAGTTAATTCATTGGTCAAAACAATTTTTTAAGAGTGGCAGGAATTATAGCTATGTCTAATTAAAGAGACTTTCAAATACTCTCCCCAAAACAATTATAAAGCCAAACAATAGACCAAAATAAAACAGAACAAGAAAAAAATTTTGATGCTCTAAAAATCAATCAAATTGAGAGAGCAATCTGAAAAGTATTTACGGACTAAAAATTGTTGAACGTTGAGTAAGAACAGTGGAGGTCTGCAGCATTTTGGCCTGAGTAGGCTACCATTTTATTCTCCCCTCCTAGTTCAGCATGATGGTTCTGCCAGAATGGGTCAGACCATGAAAAATGAGAGATTCTGGGGAGAGGCAAAAGGAGTTTATTTGCAGTGCTAATTGACACCATGCCCAGAAACACTGTCAGTGGATGTGACTTCTCAAAGGTAGGTGAGTGGGGAAGGTCAACATATCAGGTCTACCAGCATAAGATTGTGTAGTTGAGTGACTAGTATATTCCTGAATGAGACTGATCACATATGCAGATAAAAAACCAGAGAGTGTCAATCTTTATACACTCCTGGTTTACCCTGAGTTGCAAGCTTGTGCATAGGAGGCTTGAAAAGTTCTGATAGAGCAGAAGAAAATGGCTTGAACTTTGAATGCACTTGCATACCTACTCACAGACCTATTGGCAGAAGCTGGAAAACTAACTGGCTCAAGGAATGTGAGCACATCAGTCCAATCATTGGCTGACTCCCAGGCTTCTCAGACACAGAGGCAACCACCAGGTAGTGAGGCCTAAAAATCAAACCAAGAGTATACAATTATATATAAATGCAGCAGAGATGTGAATGTCACATATTATATGAAAAAAATGGATTTTGGAGATTTAACTGGGGCAAATTACTAAGAAAAGAATTAAACAAAACAAAAAAAGGAACAAAAACATCTTTCAAAGAAAAAAATATATAATCTAGAGTTCCTACAATATGCTTTTTAAATTATCTCATTTTTAACATAAGGTTAAATAGCATGTAAATAAATAGGAATAAGTAGCTCACACTCAGGGAAAACAAACAAATGGCCAATAGAATTTGGCTCTGAATATTCCCAGATACTGGATTTTGCAGAAAACGTCTTCAAAGCCATCATTATAATTAGTCCAAAGGACTGAAGGAATCTATATGGAAAGAATTAAAGGAAAATAAAATGGCAATGAATCAACAGAAATTCCAAATAAAGATACAGAAATTATTATAAAAATTGAAATAACAAAATAATTAAAATAGCTCAAAAGCAGAAAAAAGAATAATTGGACTTGAAGATAGATCAACAAAACTTATCTGGTATAAAGACTAGAGGAGGAAAAGGATTGAAAAAAAATGAAACATACGCATTTGTGCAATGGGAGAGAAAAGAAGGAACAGACAAAATATTTGAAGAAATAATAACTAAAAACTTCCAAATTTGATGAAAATAATAATCTACAGAACCAAGAAACTCGACGAACCTAAGTAGTCTAAATACAGAGGTACCTACACTTAGATGCACTATGTTCAAATTTTTGAAAGACAAAGACAAAAACAAAATCTTAATATCAGCAAGAGAAAACAGTTCATTACATATAGGGGAGCATCAGTATGATTAATGTTTCTCATTAGAAACAATGAAGATCAGAAGTCAGTGGGATGGCATACTTAAAGTGGTAAAAGAAAAAAATGCAAATAGTCGACCAAGAATTCTATATACTACAAAACAATCTACAAAAATAAAGGTCAATAAAGACTAAAAAAAATTTACTGCTAGACCTGCTTTACAAGAAATATTAAAGAGCAATCTTCAGGCTGGCAGGAAATGACACCACATTGTAACTGAAACCCACAGGCACTATTAGGAGCACAAGAAATGGTAAATATGTGAGTTAATATCCATAAGAGTAATTTTGTATAGATTTTTATAACATATAAGCACATTTTTTTCTGATTTTTGTTCGAACTTTCTATAGAAGACACAAAGTTTTACAAAGTGATAAGTATCACACCACATTGCAGGAGTTCATAAGACATATAAATATATGACAGTAATAGCAAAAAAGGGAAAAAGAAATGAATGCACACTATTACAAGTTTTGATTATTTAATCAAAATTAAGTTTAATCTGAAGTAAATTACAATAAAGTGCACATTGTAATCCTTAAAACAGCCATTCAGAAAATAACCGAAAAATACATTTAATAATCCTTAGAAAAGTGGAAAATCTACTAAAACTAAAAAAAATTGCTAATTCTACTATAACTAAAACATATTTATTTAGAACAAAAGAATGTAGTCAAGGAGGAACAGAGATACAATAAAAGACAGAAGATATCTAGACAACAAATTACAGGATAACAAATATAATCCTACCATAACAATAATTACTTTAGATGTGAATGATTGAAATGCTCCAATCAAAAGGCATAAATTGTCAGACATGACTTTTAAAAGAAGTAAGACCAACTATAAATTTTCTACAAGACATACACCTTAGATTGAAGGACAAAATAGGTTTTAATGTGAACAGATAATAAACATAAGAGAGCTGTGCTGCTATAATAATATTGTACAAAACAGACTTTAAGGGACTTTAAACAGACTTTAAGAGACAAGTGGGATTTCATAATGATAAAAATGTTATCGCATTAGGAAGATATGACTGTAAACATATAGGAATACAATAAGACAGACCCAAAATACAAAGAACAAAAATGACAGAATTGAAGGGAAAAATAAATAATTCAACAATAATAGCTAGAAACTTTGATACTCTACTCTTAATAATTGATAAAACAACTAATTGAAAAATAAGAAATGATATGGAGATTTGAACAACAATATTGACATAAGTGATGTCTATACTATTTTATAATAAATAACAGAATAATCTACATTCTTCTCAGGCATCCACGTATCATTTTCCACCATAGACCATATTCTAGGCAATAAAACAAATCTTTTTTTTCCTCCCCAAATACTTTATTATTTATTTATTTTTTTTAAAATTTTTTCTTTATTAAGAACATTCATGATATACAAAGCTAATTGTCACCCCTCCTGCCCATGATGTGAGGGCCAGGTTCACACTGGAGACACACCCACCACCAGAAATTACTGGTGCACACCCGTCGCCACCCAATTATCCCCCAACCTTCCTCCCCCTCTCTTTCTCCCCCCCACTCCACTTTGTAGCCCCAGAAATGTTCCCTCCCTCTGTTGGATCATGGCACTACTGTGGTCTTTCTTTCCTTCCTTCCTTTCTCTCTTAACTCCCACATATGAGTGAGAACATGCAGTATTTATCCCTCTGTGCTTTGCTTATTTCACTCAACCTAAGTTTCTCAAGTTTCATCCATGTTGTTGCAAATGGGAGTATTTCACTCTTTTTTATGGCAGAGTAGTATTCCATAGTGTATATATACCACAGTTTCCTTATCCAATCATCCATTGATGGAAACTTAGGTTGGTTCTTATGGGATCGCGCCCTTTTTCTAAGCAAAAACAACAGACGGCCTAAATGGATAAAAGGTGGCGCCCAAGGGAAATTAAGGTGGAGGGCTAAGCATAGAGAGGCAAGGCACGCACACATTTGACCTTTTCAAGGATTGGCCTAAGCTTGGAAATCCCCGCCTGCTAAGCATATAAATACGATCTTTTGTGTTACAATAAACGGAACTGCCTGACAGAACCCCCACTGCATGTGCATGTGTTTGTTCCCTATCTGGGAGAGCAGCGTCGTGCGCACCCATCTCTTGGAATCTCTTTTCACCCCGCATCCTGGGGGGAAGAAAAGGGCAATCCCTTTGGACCCAACCCTCTAGGGAAAGGAAAAACCTGTTGGGGTCCCGTGCAGCCGCCGGAGATGCCCAACAGGTTCTATATCTTGGCTATTGCAAACAGAGTTGCGATGAACATGGGGGTGCAGGTATCTCTTCGACATGATGATTTCCATTCCTCTGGATATAGACCTCAGAAGCGAGATGGCTGGATCATATGGAAGATCTATTTTGTAGTTGTTTGAGAAATCTCCATGTTATTTTCCATAGTAGTTATACTAATTTACAGTCACACCAACAGCGCAGTAGTGTTCCCTTTTCTCCACACTCTCGCCAGCATTTGCTATTCACTGTCTTTTTTATTATAGCCAGTCTAACTGGAGTGAGGTGGTATCTCAGTGTGGTTTTAATTTACATTTCCCTGATGACTAGTGACGTTGAGCATTTTTTCATATACCTGTTGGTCAATTGTTTGTCTTCCTTTGAATAATGTCTATTCAGCTTCTCTGCCCATTTTTTAAATTAAGTCATCAGGTTTTTTACTGTATAATTGCTTGAATCCTATCTACATTCTGGATATTAACCCCTTGTTGGATGCATACTTAGAAAAAATTTTCTCCCACTCTGTAGGTTGTCTTTTCACTCTGTTGATTGTTTCTTTTGCTGTGTAGAAACCTTTTAGTTTGATATAGTCCCATTTGTTTAATTTTTCTTTTGATTATTTTGCTTTTAGGCTCATGTTCATAGAGACTGTTCATAGACCCTAACCTAATTGCTGAAGTGTTTCACCTATATTTCCCCTTAGTAATTTTACAGTTTTAGATCTTATACATAGGTCTCTAATCCATTTTGAGTTGATTTTAGTGTATGATGAGAAATGCATATCTAGCTTCATTCTTCTGCATATGTATATCCAGTTTTCCCATCACCACTTGTTGAAGAGCCAATCTTTTCCCCAGTGGAGATTTTTTGTTGCCTTTGTCTAACATCAGATGTTTATACACCTGAGGAGTGATTTCTGGGTCCTCTATTCTACTCCACTGGTCTGAATGTCTATTTTTATGCCACTACCATGCTGCTTTGGTTATAGCAGCTTTGTAGCATAATTTGAAGTCAGGAATAGTTATGCCTCCCACTCTTTTTATTTTTTTCCCCAGGATTGCTTTGGCTATTAGGGATCTTTTGTTTTTCCATATGAAAGGTAAGATTTTTTTTTTCCATTCCTGTGAAGATTCCATTAGTATTTTGATGGGGATTGCATTGAATCTGTAGATCACTTTGGGTAGTATAGACATTTTCACAATGTTAATTCTTCTAATCCAAGAGCATGGAATATCTTTCCATCTTTTTGTGTCTTCTTTAATTTCTTTCAGAAGTGGTTTGTAGTTCTCATTGTAGAGGTCTTTCACCTCCTTGGTTAAATTGATCCCTAGGTATCTTATTTTTTTGTGACAATTGTAAATGGGCTTACTTTCTTTATTTCTCTTTCTGTTTATTCATTAGTTGAGTATATAAATGCTACTGATTTGGGGGCATTTATTTTGTACCCTGCAACATTACTGAAGTTATTAACTAGCTCTAGGGGTTTTTTGATATAGTCTTTAGGTTTTTCTATATACAGTATCATGTCATCTGCAAATAGAGAAAGTTTGACTTCATCTTTTCCAATCTGGATTCCCTTTATTTCTTTCTCTTGCCTGATTGAGCTAGCTAGTATCTCCAGTATTATGTTGAATAGAAGTGGTGAGAGTGGACATCCTTGTCTTGTTCTTGTCCTTAAGGGGAAGACCTTCAATTTTTCCCCATTCAGAATGATGCTCGTAGTGGTCTTGCCATAAATGGCTTTTATTGTGTTGAGATGTTTTCCTTCTATACTTAATTTGTTGAGAGTCTTTATCATGAAGGGATGTTGAATTTTGTCAAATGCTTTTTTAGCATCTATTGAGATAATCACATGGTCTTTGTCCTTGAGTTTGCTGATGTGATATATCACATTTATTGACTTTCATATGTTAAACCATCCTTGAATCCCTGCGATGAATCCCACTTGATCATAGTGTATAATTTTCTTAATATGTTGCTATATTCTGATTGCTAATATTTTGTTGAGGATTTTAGCATCATATAGGTTCATCAAGCATATTGGCTTATAATCTTTTTGGCTGTGTCTTTATCTGGTTTTGGTATCAGAGTTTTGTTGGCCTCATTAATGAGTTTCGGAGAGTAGTGTCTGTTTCAATTGTTTGGCATAGTTGAGGAGAATTGGTATTAACTCCTCTTTAAAAGTTTGATAGAATTCAGCCGTAAAGCCATCCAGACCCAGACTTCTTTTTGTTGGAAGATTGCTAATTACTGTGTCAATCTTCTTGCTTGTTATTGGTCTGTTCAGGTTTTCTATCTCTTCTTGGTTCAGTCTTGGTAATTTATATGTGTCTAGAAATGTATCTGTATCTTTCAGTTTTTCAAATTTGTTGTCATACAGTTGTTAATAATAGTCTCCAATGATTCTTTGTGTTTCTGTGGTATCAGTTGTAATGTCTCCCTTTTCATTTCTAATTTTCGTTATTTGGGTCTTCCCTCTCCTTTTTTTTTTTTTTTTTTTTTTTTTGTTAATGTAGCTAATGGTGTGACTTTTATTTATCATCTCAAAAAACCAACTTTTAGCTTTGTTGATCTTTTCTATTTTGGAGGGGTCTCTATTTCATTTAGTTCTGCTCTGATCTTAATTATTTCTTTCTGTGTACTGCCTTTAGGTTTGATTGTTCTTGTTTTTCAAGTTCTTTGAGGCATAGTGTTAGGATGTTTATTTAAAGTCTTTCCATTCTTTTGATATAAGCATTTACTGCAATAAATTTGCCTCTTGGTGCTGCTTTTTCAGCATCCCACAGGTTTTGGTATGATGTACCTTTATTTTCATTAGTTTCTATAAACTTTTTGATTTCCTGTTTAATTTCTTCTTGGACCCATAGGTCATTCAGGAGCCTATTATTTAGTTTCCATGTATTTGTATAGCTTCCAGCATTTTGCTTATTGTTTATGTCCAGTTTTAGTCCATTGTGGTCTGAAAAGATAGTTGGAATGATTTCAACTTTTTTTAATTTGCTAAGACTAGATTTGTGACCTAATATGTGGTCTCTCTTGGAGACTGTACCATGAGCTGATGAGAAAAAACTGTATTCTTTTGCTGCTGGGTGAAATGTTCTGTATATATCTGCCAAGCCCAGTTGGTCTAGGATGTGGATTAAATCCTGTGTCTCTTTGTTGACTTATTGCCTGGAAGACCTGTCCCATACTGAGAGTTTGGTGTTCAGATCCCCCACTATTAATGTATTAGGTCCTAGCTCTTTCTGTAGGTCTAAGAGTGTTTGCTTAATATGTCTGGGTGCTCCAATAAACAAATCTTAATAAATTTAAAAGCATCAAAATCACACACTATTTGATCAAATGGAAATAAATTAAAAAATCAGCAACAGAAAGAAATGTGGAAAATCCCCAAATATTATTAATTTAAACAACACTATTCTAAATAACCCATAAGTCAGATGAGGAATCACAGGCAAAAATAGAAAATATTTTGAGATGAATGAAAGTAAATACACAACATATCATAATTTAAACAAAGTAGCAAAATAGTGCTTAGGAGAAAATTTATAGCCATAATGGCTATATATGGACCTTAAAAAAAACTACATATTTAGGAGCAAACTAAACCCAAAGGAAGTAGAAAGAAAGGAATAAAAAAGATTAGAGGAGATATTAATCAAATAGAAAACAGGGAAAATCAACAAAACTCAAAGTTTATTTGAAAAATTCAGAAAACACAAATTACCATAAACAGTAAAAAAAAAAAAAGGTGAACATCATTAATGACCTTGAAGAAATAAAAAAAAAAGGAATTATTCTGAATAACTTTATGCCAACAAATTATACGAGTAAGGTGAAATAGAAAAAATTCTAGAAAGACAAAAATCATCAAAACTGACTTAAGAAGAAATAGAAAATCTGCATATAATTATAAAACATGAAAAATTAAGTCAGTAATGGAAGATACTAGAAAGTATTCAAATACAAAGAAAAGCCCAGGCATGGGTGCATTGTATCAAATAAAAGAAGGAATTAGTACAAATTCTTTAAGGATATGTAAGATCATGGACCACTTACAAATCCATTTCCTTTATGGGTATTTTTTGTATTCTTTTAGGTTTATTTTTCAATTGAAACATAATTGATTATACATATTTATGGGGTACAGAGATGACTATCAGTATTGTGTACAATATTTGATGATTGAACCAATATTATTACCATGTTCATCATTACAAATCATAATTATTCTTTGTGTCCCTTACCCAGTTTTTCCTTAATCCCTCTCCCCCTCCCTCTTTCCCACCTCTCATAACTATAAGTCTGTTCTCTCCTTTAGAACATTCAACATTTTATTATGGTCCTTCCTTCCTTCCTTCCTTTCTTCCTTTCTTCCTTCCTTCCTTCCTTCCTTCCTTCCTTCCTTCCTTCGTTCCTTCCTTCCTTCCTTCCTTCTTTTTTTCTTTCTTATCTTCCACTTGTGGGTGGTACTTCTGTTTCTGTGCCTGACTCATTTCACTTAACATAATTTTCTCCAAGCTCACTCATGTTGCTGCAAATGGCAGAATTTCATTCTTTTTATGGCAGCGTAGTATTCCATTGCATATATATACCACATTTTCCTTATCCAGTCACCTGTCAATGAACATTTAGGTTAGTTCCATATCTTGGCTATTGCACATAGGGCCGAGATGAACATGGGAGTGCGGGTATCCCATCAATTTCCTGATTTCAACTCCTTTGGGTATATACCCAGAAGTGGGATTGCATGATCATATAGTAGTTCTATCTGTAGTTGCTTGAAAAACATTCATACTATTTTCCACAATGGCTTTACTAATTTACAGTCCTGCCAACAGTGTAGGAGAGTTCTCCTCTCTTCACCTCCTCACCAGCAATTGTTATTCTCAGTCCTTTTGATAATAGCTAGTCTAACTGGGGTGGGGCATTTCCTTCATAAATCCATTTTCTGAGACTAGTATTATTTTGATGCTCAATTCAGACAAAGATAAACCAAGAAGAAAGAAAAAAAATAGACACACCAATATCTCTTATGAATATATATGTAAAAGCCTTGACAAAAATATTAGTAATCTAAAACCAACAGCATGCAAAAGTGCTGTATATCATAACCAACTGGTATTTATCTCAAGATTGGTTTACCATATGTGAATGAAATAATGTAATACATCATATTAATAGAATAAAATATAAAACCAAATGATCATCTCATTAGACACTGAAAAAAACCACTGGAAAAACACATTCATGATCTAACACACATTTATGATTTTTTTAAAAAAAGAACTATCAAGGAATGATGAATAATAAGAAACAACTTCTTCAACCTGATGAAGGTTTTCTATGAAATATCCACAGCTAGCATTATCCTTACTGATGAAAATGAATGATTTCCCCAAAGATCAGGAAAACGTCAAGAATGTGCATTTTTGATACTTCTATTCAACCTTATACTGGGGATTCTTGTCATGGCTATCTGGCAATAAAAGGAAATAAAAGATATCCAGTTTAGAAAGAATAAATTAAAATTTATCTTATTTGCAGATGACAGAATCTACTATATAGAAAGTCTTGTGGAATCTACTAAAATACTGTTAGAACCAATAAAAAAGTTTATCAAGATTATAGGCAAAAAAGATAAATATATACAATTAATTGTATTTCTATACACAAGCAATGAACAATACAAAAATGAAATCAAGAAAATTTTATTTATAAGTGCGTCAAAAAATAAGAAACTTAAGGATATTTTTACTGTTTAAAAAAGTGCCTAAATTTACACTGAACAACTGCAAAACATTGTTGAAAGAAATTTGAAAAGATCTAAATAAATTGGAAGACAACCATGTCCATGGATCAGTCTTCTCATAGACCTAAATGTAAAAGTTGAAACTAGAAAACTTTTAGAAAACTTCTTAAAAATAAGAAGAAAAATTAATTGTGACCTTGAGTCGGGCATGGAATTCTTAGACTTTATAAACACAATCTATAAAAAAAATGATAAATTGGACTTCATCAAAATTAAAAATTATTATGCTTCAAAAGACATCATCAAAAAAATGAAAAGTCAAGCTACAGATTGGGAGAAAATGTTCCAAAATCATGTGTTTAATAAAGAACTTGTATCCAGATATAAATGAACTCTTACAACTCAATAATAATAAGAGAAACAACCCAATTTTAAAACAACAAAATGTTTGAATAGATATTTTACCAAAGAAAATTTTGAATGGCTAATAAGCACATAAAAATATGCTCACATTATTAATCATTAGAAAAATGGAAATTAAACTCACAAAGACACAGCTACACACTCACTAAACTAGCTATATGGAAAAAGCCAGACAATATCAAGTGTCAGAGAGAACATTTAAAAAACTGGAGCCATTATAAACATTGCTAGTGGGAAGATAAAAATGGGACAGCTACTTTGGAAAATATTTATTTTAAAAAAATAAACATGCATGTACCATATAACTCAGCAATTTCACTCCTAGGAATATATCTGAGAAAAATGAAAACATGTCCAAAAAAAAAAAAAAAAATGTCCCTAGCTATATGGAAAAAGCCAGACAATATCAAGTGTCAGAGAGAACATTTAAAAAACTGGAGCCATTATAAACATTGCTAGTGGGAAGATAAAAATGGGACAGCTACTTTGGAAAATATTTATTTTAAAAAAATAAACATGCATGTACCATATAACTCAGCAATTTCACTCCTAGGAATATATCTGAGAAAAATGAAAACATGTCCAAAAAAAAAAAAAATGTCCATAGCATTATTATTCCTAATAGCCAGAAACTGGAAACAACCTAAATGTCCATCTACCGGCAAGTCGATAAACAAAAGGTGGTACATCCATACAATGGAATATTATTCAGATATAAAGAGTAATGAACTACCAATATATGCTATAACTTGGATGACCTCAAAAACAGTATGCTAAGTAATAAATGCTGAAAGCCAAATGTAAAAATTATATATACGATTTTGTTAATATGAATTCTCTAGAAACTGCAAACTTAGAGAGAACAAAAGAAAATCAGTGGTTGCCTAGAGCTGGATGTAGGAACTGGGATTATCTTTGGTGGGCGATATAATATTCTAAGTCTGGTTTATGATGAGGGTTGCACACTCTAAATTTATCTAAATTTTAAAATTATTTTTTTTAAAGTTTGTTGGCAGAAATCAATGTTAAATTGGTAAATTTACGCTTACAAACTGATCATTAATTGAAATAATTCACTGAGGAAGTAAACTAAATTCTTCAACTTGAAAAAAAAGAGAAAACTTAATTTGTACTTGTTCTTATGGTGGTGTGCTGGGTGGGCAAATATCTTGTGTTTTTCTCTATCTATAAGGATCAGTGTCTGAATACCTAGAATCTTTCCTTCTCTAGTCTTGGGACTAAAGATTTATTCAAAGGTGGTGCAGGACATCTATCTCTGACAGTGAGCAACACAATGGCCAATTCAACAAGAGTTCTATTCATTACAATTGTGTCATATATTTTGAGGCCATTGTCCTATTGTTGTCCTATTGTCAATGGTCTAATTTGCAGATGAGGTTCAATAAAAGGCAATGTGATGCTGTGAACAAACACTTAAGTAATGCAGACAGATAAGTCAGGTTTAGTCATTTTTAATTCTACCATTTACTAGTGCAGAAACATTGAGAAAGTTGCTTAACATCTTTCAGCCACAGATTTCTCCTGTAGAAATGAGGGTGATAATAATAACATTCATTCTCATACAGTTATTTTGAAGATTCAATGAGACATTACATATATAGAATTTAGCATAGTTTTTGACCCATCAAAATGTATTGAAATATGACCACTTTTCATCTCTTCTCCTGTAATTTACCATGATAGCATCATTCTCTCCTATACAAGTAAAATAACTGTTGAACTGATCTTTCTGCTTCTGCTTTGCATCCTATGAACTACGGTTCATAGAGAAGTTATCTCTAAACTGTGAATCAGATTACATCACTCCCCTGCTATCTAAGCTCCAGTGGATTCCTATTTGATCTGACTTCCCACTTCCTCTCTAACCAATCTACCCCTAGGTCACTGAGCCAAGCCCACCTTACAATTCCTCAAACTCCAAGAACATATTGCATTTTAAACCATTGGCCCCTGCTGTTTACTTTTCTGGAATATTCTTCCCCCGGAGAGTCAAATAACGTATTCCCTCATTTTATACAAGACAAATGAAACATTCTCAAGGAGACTTTTCTTGAGTCCTTTATCTAACATAGAAAACTGCCACACTATGTTCCCTTAACTTACATTATTCTCAATACTGAATGAAAAGTATTAATTTTTCTATCTACTTATAATTGTTGTTCCTTCTAGTTTATAAGCAAAATGAAGGAAGGCTCTTTGTACTTTTATTTCACTGTTGTTTTCTCAGGATCTATAGTAGTGCCAGGCACATAGTAGGTTCTCAATAAATATTTGCCTAATAAATGATAAATAGTAGTACCTCAATATATTTAAATATCATTATAATCAAATAATAATTCAGGTGATTTGACTCACCATTGGTTAAAAAACATAGCAGTGGATTTTCTAGTCAAAATCAAGTGATAAATTAAAATCCTCAGATCTCTTAAGAGTCATTTAAAAATAAAAACAAAACAAAATAGAAATAAAAAAATACTTTACATTCAAAATGGATAACATGCCTATAGATCATATAAGCATTTCTATAAAAAATTAAATGGAAAATAAATTCAATATTTTTTATATATAAATTATTGATTTACTGCTGTCTTTCTGTTTCAGTATTAAACTCAGTATAATTTATTTACCTTAGGGAACCTCATGGCTATGTAAGACCTCTGCACATAATACTGCTCCCATAATAGAACGGGAATTTATCTCTAGGAACAATTAATCACAGCTTCCTGGAAATGCTTTGCAGACCCAATCTTCCCACAGCTATTTATCTTCTTCCTTATAAATTCCCTTATTATACTGTTTAACTGCTCGTAACCTGAATTCTGTATCACATTTTATATTTACTTTGCAACAACAGTAAAACCATTTCACAAAACAATGGTTAATACAAAAAGTTCAGTCTCATAAAATGCAAAAGGGAGCATAATCGCAAGGTAAATGAAACCCTGGAGGAAACAAGCTTCTGGTTTGTAGAGATCATGGTTCTGGCTACAGAACTTAAATCCTTTTAAGACCCAGTTGACTTTTGGAGCCATTTATTAAGGGCTGGTGGTTTAAATACCCAAAGTGATATTTCTAGTTTCCATGGTTAGTTAGAATCTTCTGGAAAGTTGTCTTTTTTATTGGTCACTATCCCAAGAGAATTAACTGGGAGAATAGAATCTTCAGGGCCCATGCTCTGTGCTATAGTTTGAATGTTTGTCCTCTCCAAAATTCTTGTGGAAACTTAATCCCCTTTGTTACAGTATTAAGTGGGTGGAAAATTTGACTATGGTATTTGAAAGGTGGGGGCTTTAAGAGGTGATTGGATCATAAGGACTCTGTCTTCAGGAATGGATTAATCCATTCATAAATTAAGGGATTATTGGGTTAGTGGATTGATGGGTTATCATGGGATTGAAACTGGTGGTTTTATAAGAAGAGAAAGAGAGACCTGAGCTAGCATGTTAGCACTCTCACCCCCCACCCCTCACTGTGATGCTCTGTGCTACCTCGGGAGTCTGCAGAGAATCCCCACCATGAAAAGTTCATACCAGATGGAAAGCCATGCCCTTGTACCTTCCAGCTTCTAGAATTGTAAAAAATAAATTTATTTTCTTTATAAATTACCCAGTTTCAGGTATTCTATTATAAGCAATAGAAGACAGACCAAGACACTCCGCCTCTGTGTTCCCCTAGAGAGGGCCACTTTTGTGCCCCCACCAGGTCTTGCCTTCCCTTCCACCTGTCTCTAAGAAAACCTGTTTAAGGGGGAAAATGAAAGACAATTATTGACCAAACTATATCTGAATGTGTACTATTATAAGGCTTTTCTTAAATCTTTTTAAATCTACTTAAACTTTTTTTTGAGGTGAAATTAGAGTTTGTGGAAAAGTTAAATAACTTTGCATCTATACCTGTCATTTTCCCTTCCCCTGGAAAGTGCTTCTTCATCAAATTGAGATACAAAGACACAAATTAAAGAAAAAAAAAAAAAACTCACAGAAGTGTAAAAATGCTCTTAATAGTGGTCTAAATAAATCATTAGAGAATGTATCACGTCCCCAGATCAGGACTATACCACACAGAGGAATAAAGTCACAAAGGTCATACAAAAATAACAATAATGTATGCTATAGCACAGAAAAGAAGAAAGATTGAAACAAAAAGTCAAGAAACACATCCTCACTTTTCCCATGTGGGTCTATGTTTACTCTTTTATAAAACATTAGGAATAAACTTGTGCTCTAATGTCATTTCTTGCTCTAAAATTTACTTTTTCAAGATGAGAACGTCTGTCACACCCAGATTACCCAGGCTGGATACTATAAACCCAAAAATAGACTGCAGAAAAATCTTCCTCATTTGCCCAGGAATTCATCATGACCTTCATGTTTCTGGATGGATGTAAATGTTTACTTCTCTATTCCCTACTCCATCTTATGCATCTCTAGGAAATGGCATTGCTTTGCCATCTGACAGATGGCCCTACTGAGAGAAGTAGGCAAAGCAAACATTTTGGTTAAGGTTTACAAATAGATATGCCTTAAAATCTAAATCAATCCCTCCTATTTAACCATATGAGTTACCAGAAGGTTTTTTTATAGAAAATGAGGGGCTTGTACTGAGTGTCAGAGTAATGTTACATTGGTGACAGAATAACAGGTAATCACAATTAATTGTTGCAGATTTGCTATCTACAAACGTACCGAGTAGATTCAAAACTGTAAGTCCTCCTGTGATGTTTGACTTGAAAATCATAGTTAAAATGACTCAAGAGCTATATTTACTTACTTTTGTGTGTTTTCTGAAAAACAAATATTAAAATTTAAATTAAAGTGACATGACAAGATTGATGTGTCACCAGGGAGAGAGATATGAGATAATGTCCATAGAGAGAAAGAGCTTGGGGTCTGTATTCTAGCAAACTTGTGACTGAATCTTGAATTCACCATTTATTTTACGTGTAATTTCTTGCAATTCCTTAAGCCTCAGTCTTTTCATCTGAGAAGATTGTGTGATTTACCAGAGTATTATTATAAAGAATACATTAGACAATACAAATTAAGCATAGTATCTTCCATGTAATAAACGAACAATAATTGATAATTTTATCATTATCATTAGTCTCATCCTTATCTTTATCACTATATTTATTAGCACCCTGGTAAATTTACCAAAGCTTACAGTTTGGCTCTCAAGTTCTCAGATTTAGGAACCCCATATTGTTACCATACCAAGATTTGTTACGTCTCTTGGGAGTGCACTCAAGTTAACTGAAACCCACGGAAGACTGACATATAAGTCTGCATGCCATTTGGTTGATTTTCAATAATAACTATGACTCTTATACAAAGAATTGTTAACACATTATTTCTACAGAAATGGAGGCACAAGAAGTCAGCTTATCACCCTATAACTGATGAATAAACATGGTGCCAGAAAAAGGAGTGTCAGTGACTCATCCCTTGTGTGCAGTAGCAATAGCAAATGGTGGTGTTATGCATCTGTCTCTGCAATGAACAAACTTTTTTTTTTTTCTTTCGCAAGGATTAGTCTGTGGGAATAGCACTATTTTTATTGTGTGGTTTTTAACCTCCAGTGCCCAAAGGGACATAATATAATTAGCTAGGTCTTTACTTTCTATATTGCTATAGGATTTCTAGATTTCTTCAGGCATGTAGCCTGAGATCACAATGATCAGAGTATCACGTGTTGTCCCAGAAAATCGGATATTCTTTTGATTTCCTCCAGGAAATGACAAATCCCATTTATTGTGGGGATTTTTTTTTTCTAGAGAGTAATATTATGTCAATTATTTTTGGTAACTATTACCTTGTTAAATATTGCCTTAGTAATTTCCCTCATTATTCAGATTCTAAAAGGAAATATAAAAAATATTCAACAAGCAAACGTTCGACAAAATTATTGAATGTATATTAATCATTCTACCTATTTATTGAGTACCTTCCGTGAATAAGGCAGTGTTTAGGTGGTGAGGCAATGTGGAGGATAGACCCAGTCGTTGTCTTTATGAAGCTTGTTGTTTAGAGGGCAAAACTAAACAGTAATTATAAGAAAGTTTGATTGGACTTATCACGGGAGACAAGTAATATGCTAGGAGACCCTATAGTGACAGGACCCAGATCCAGAGTAATATTCAACATACACAGGCACTAACCACTTAGAATGGGAGAATGTCGGCCATAAATATGGTTTAGTTATTTCAGAAGATACCACTAAATATCAGTCCTAATCTAGTCTGAAGTTCATCAAAATTCTTCCTAAGGAATTATCTCTTAAAGAGAATCACAACAGAGGAAAATAGTTCAATAAATGAAAAATAAAGCAAAGAGTGTTTCAAATAGAACAGCATGCTCAAAGTTCTGGAGGCCAAGGACTAGGGTACTTCAAAAAATTGTGGAAAATTGAATTAAAAGATAATATGAATTATTTTCATGAACTTTTTGAAGAGCTTTCATATATCATAGCCTGTTTGAAAACTTGAAAAATGTTCATTATTATTGGGGGAAAAAAGCATGCAAGAGGAAGAGTAGTTGTCAAATATGGGGACTAATGAATCAGTCGAGATACACATCACAGAGAACTTGCAAACTGGTGAATAGTTTTAAGTAAGGAATAGGAGACGGAGTCAATTTGGGGGAGACAGACGAGACATTCTAGGTTGTTGCTAGATGACTAGGATGGTGACAGAATGGAGAAAACTGATGCATATGGGAAATGCATTCGAGACAGGGTTTATTTATTTATTTTTATTTTTTGTTATTTTTATTTATTTTAACTTCTCAATATACATTGTAGTTGATTCTCACGACCCCTCCCTCGTTCCTCTTCCCCCTCCCTTTCTCTCCTCCCACCGTCATATCTGTTCACTTGTCTTAACAAGTTCAAGGAGTTGTGACTGCTGTGTCTTCTTCCCCCTCACCCCTTGTTTGTGTGTTTATTTATTTATTTTTAGCCCCCACAAATAAGTGAGAACATGTGGTATTTCTCTTTCTGTGCCTGACTTGTTTCACTTAATATAATTTTCTCTAAGTCCATCCAAGTTGTTGCGAATGGCAGTATTTCATTCTTTTTAATAGAAGACTAGAATTCCATTGTGTAGATATACCACAGTTTCCTTATCTACTCATCTGATGATGGACATTTGGGTCGGTTCCAACTCTTAGCTATTGTAAAGAGTGTCGCAATGAACATTGGGGAACAGGTATACCTTCGACTTGATGATTTCCATTTCTCTGGGTATATAATGATGGACATTTGGGTCGGTTCCAACTCTTAGCTATTGTAAAGAGTGTCGCAATGAACATTGGGGAACAGGTATACCTTTGACATGATGATTTCCATTGCTCTGGGTATATTCCCAGCAGTGGAATAGCTGGGTCATATGGTAGATCTACTAGTAACTGTCTGAGGAACCTTCATACCATTTTCCACAAAGGCTGCACCATTTTTCAGTCCCACCAACAGTGAATGAGATTTCCTTTTTCTCCACAACCTCGCTAGCATTTATCATTCTCAGTCTTTTGGATATTAGCCATCTTGACTAGAGTGAGATGGTATTTCAAGTGGTTTTGATTTGCATTTCCCAGATGCTGAGTAATGTTGAGCATTTTTTCATGTAAAGACTGGGTTTAAAATGATTGGATGTGAAGGGTTTCAGGGATGCTCATAGATGAAAGCATAAATTCCTACTTTTCTAGTTGAGCCATTGCAACACAGATCACCCAAGAAAAAAGCTTTGGATGTTTGGGGAATTAACTCACATTTTGACATAGCAAATTTGAGATATCTGTCAGCCATCCGAGGGGAGTTAAAAAAAAGTTGTACATGTGTATTCAGAACTCCAGATATAATTTGGGGATAAAGTTTAGAAGTGAGGATGGTTATGTCACATGCTTTAATTCAAGTAGAAATACAAAGACCCAGTCCCAAATTATGTAGTCTATTCAAATGTATAAGTACAAATGTAGAATTTGAAATGGTCTGCTGTGAGACTTGGATTTTTTGGTGAGAAAAAATCTGAGAAGGTTTTCTGTAATTTTGGGGCACAATGAAGAGGAGGAGATAAAGAGACTAACACTATTCAGAAAGTCATGTCCATGAGATACTATAGAATAATAAATGGAACTCTAAATATAGTTCACTTCTTTCAATTGTTACTTCACACACTGAGGAGATTGCTATTGTCCTTATTTTAAAGATGAGGAAATTGAAGCTCAGAGAGGTTAACATGCCTCATGTAATGCAGTGGGTACTTTTGAACAAGCCAGATTCATGGAATATAATAAAAATGCACTTTTATTCTTTCTCTCTGCCTCTATGCATTTAGTCAGTGGAGGTGATTTTACTCCTGTCTGTGGGAGACAGGTGAGGGTAAAATCAAGTTCTTCTCCAACAGACATTGCTGTCAGGAGGCTTGAAATCCCTCCCCATGACAGACGCTCAGAGCACATGCTTTTCTCCTAATCTATATCCACCCCCCAAAGAGCAAATGGCATATTCCTGGATGTGAAAAAGTATCCTTCAAAGCTTGGTTTCGACAGTTTATATCACACAGAATTACTCTTCCTTCAAATCTTGGTTTCGACAGTTTATTCCGCACAGAATTTCTCTGCTGAGGTTCTGTCACATCTCCAGATGTTTTCTTGGTCTGTGTTTTAAATGGCTTCAGGCTGGCTCTTTCTTCAAACCACATCATACACATCTGGGTCTGGTGAAACAGTCCCACCTCCTTCACACACATCTGGTCCTGGTGAAACATCTCCACCTCCTTGTCCCTGGCTGGCATCACTGTAAGTGAATCTACCACTCAGTGTAGGCATGAATCTCTCTCTCTCTCTCTCTCTCTCTCTCTCTCTCTCTCTCTCCTGCTCCCACCCCATTGCCTCTTTACCTCAAACTAACACATACAGCATTTATATTTATATTCCTCAATAAAAGTCACTGTGCTACTTCCTTGCAATTATAGCAAACACATATCAAGCACTCCAAGGAGTCCCATCAAAGCCCCTCTCATTAGAATTGAGGTTGGTGTGGGAGAGACTCACAGCACACAGGCAATTCTCTCTAAAGAGAGATTCCTCCCATCTCTGATCCTCCTCCTTCTCAATGCTTTTATGTCCTTGGGGGCTTGCAAGAATCCTGAATTTGGTTTCAAATATTACCTTTGCAAAACTTTATATTTCTCTGGTGTATCACTTCAGAATTTTATGTTTGGTGTGGTTTGGTTTGGACTTGATTTAAAATTGACCTGCTATTATATATTCACATCACTAGAAAGTGTTGGGACTAGGATTTAAACCCAGGTGAATCTGACTCCAAAGCTTCTGTTTTGTTAAAATTTGGAGGCCAACTTTAAATAACAATATTCTTAAGTTACCCAAATTTGTCCCCAAATATACATGTCAACTGTCTTCCACCTCCTCCCAATATCCATTGATTCCAACTTGCCTCTTTGATGTCCTTAAATCCTTTAACAGAGTCACTGATTTTCTTGCTACTGTCTCTTGGGATGCTCCAGAGAATTCTCTGATGGAGAATCTATCCCATCTTTATTCCATATTAACTTTGAGGAACCCACTAACATTATGTCTCTTCTCTTCTTTCCTTTCAGGTCCTGTATCCGGGAATTTCCCCCGTGAGAAAATCCATGTGGCAAATGATCTTTCCACATGCCATCTTGGAACATGACAACACCTGTTTTTATTAGAAAGTTCACATATAATCAGCAGCTATGTTATTATCACTAATGCTCACCTGAGCACTCTATATATCATGTTTTTTTCAATAAATAGAGTTGGCTGCTGAATAGCTAATTCGTTCTGTTCTTCCTTTAATGCATATTTAATGACAAACTAGGTCAGATGGGCTACATTTACAGATGGTTTGATAACTGATGATTCTAAATTTATTTTGGTTATATATTAAAATGCAAAAGAATGGTAGTAGTGTATGCAAGAAATTTGATCTGGAAATCAAAAGCCAGACACCCACATAGATTGTTGATAAATGTATATAATAGCACTTTGTAAAATGTAAAGGCATTTTAATATCATTACCCACCTCCACCCCTTGATTCATAATGCAGAGAAATGCATTGGTTACAGTCATCAAGAAAATGCACATACTTCAAGGATACATAGTTAAAACAACACTTTATTATGAAAAGTTTTATATTTATCAGTGTTGAAATTTTTGTTTATGAAGTTAGTGAGAGTACCTTGGACAGGTAAATTATTTGTTTTTGTTTTTGTTTTTTAATTCTGTAATTTTTATTTAAGTTGACAAAAGATATGTGTTTGCCATTATCTATAATTATTTGGGTGTCTGAAACATGTCATAAAATTAAGAGAAGATTTATTTTTCATAATACAAAATGTTTGCCTCAGAAACTTAGGAAATATGGATAAATGAGAATAAGAAATTAATCTTCAGCTGTCAGGTCCCCCTCCAAACTACCCATAGTTAATAAATATATTGGCCAAAATAAAACTGTACATCAAGCCAAACTCTGCCTATCTCCAACCTCATCCGTTGCCCATATGTGAAATAGCACCTGCAGCAGGGCCCTGAGGCTCTCGAGGGCAGGTGGAGGTCAGCATGGGTAGTGCGTGCTCCTCCTTACTGTGCTGGGTGATACCAACACACAAATTCTTTTTGACTCTCCAGGATGCTGAAATCTGCAGCTATGGTCATATCAAATACATAGTGCACTCTGATTCACTAAACTATTTGATTCACTAAATAATGCTCTGAACACATTCCTCAGTATATTTGTAATATATCCAAAACATGACAAGCTTTGAGAAAGCAAAAGATGCAGCAGATATCATCTTTGTATTTTGTCTTTAATTATGTTTGTCAGTTTTATTTATTTTGCTTTTCCCCATATTTCATTTGATGCATTCTATTCAAATAATATACAATGAGATCCAAACCTAAAGAAGTTCATATGCTCAGTCTCGATTACCAGCCAGTGAATATTTCTCTTTCAATTTATTTAAATAACAACTCCTGAATCTTGGTATAATAAAAGAAGACTGCAGTATGGAGATTGATCCTTTTCATATAAAACACTCCTCCACACACATTTCAATAAAGCCTGCATCCCTAAACCATTCCTTTGATAATTATTGGATAAAACATTATTATCCTGCAATCTCATTAAATTATTCAAATTTTCCAAAGATTAATTCAGCATCCTCTGTACGCATGAACACCATACTTCTGACTTTCTCAGAAGTCACACTGGTGAAATGATAGTCAGGGGAACATTTACCACTAGCCTAAAACTACAAGCTTTATGTACTTGATGTGAAGTATATTAGCTCCATATTTATACTGACTTCAACCAAAACATAAAGGTACAACTGTTAGTTATATGTATATAATCTATAAGACTCTTTTTCTAAGATAAATAAAATCTTTTAATTGTGATCTGCAGCACACAGATATGAGCATACTACAACCCTCATATTTACTCATTTTCATGATAGCTACATGAATATATGTACATGTATTATTTGGGGTTTGGATTTATTTTTTTCCTTTTTGTCTTTTTTCGTGACCGGCAACGGATCGCAACCCTCAGTGTCGCGCCCGTACCGGACCGGGACCGGCAACGGGATCGCAACCCTTGGTGTTGCTCCCGCACTGCACTCAGCCAGTGAGCGGCCGGTCTGGATGTGGGATCCGAACCCTCAGCGGGAGCACCGCCGCGCTCCCAAGCGGTGCACTGTAGCAGTGCGCCACCGGGCCGGCCCTGGGGTTTGGATTTTTTTTTTCCTTTTTGTCTTTTTTCGTGACCGGCAACGGATCGCAACCCTCAGTGTCGCGCCCGTACCGGACCGGGACCGGCAACGGGATCGCAACCCTTGGGGGTGCTCCCGCACCACACTCAGCCAGTGAGCGGCCGGTCTGGATGTGGGATCTGAACCCTCAGCGGGAGCGCCGCCGCGCTCCCAAGCGGTGCACTGTAGCAGTGCGCCACCGGGCCGGCCCTGGGGTTTGGATTTTTACCCCCATTTCTCTTATTTGACTATTAACTACTTGGGGACCAAAAGATATTAACCCATATATACTGAGTGATATATAATAAAAAGTGTGAACACACTGTAAATATTTGTTTAATAAACAGTAAATGAATTAATTTGTAAAAGCCTATCAATAGGAATCCCAGCATTTT
>NW_007735947.1:0-501 GCF_000696425.1 Galeopterus variegatus
TGAGGGCACAAGGCTTCCCCAGACCCCCTTAGGCCTTTGCCATGGGCTCTAGTGGAAATATGGTTGCGGTACCAACCAACGTTGGGGGCTGGTGGCCCTGGAGGATCAAGCTTCAGTGGTGCAGGAGGAGGCAGGTCCTGGGGCCCATTCATGCACTGCAGCTTCTGGAGCTGCATCTCCTCCTCAGCCTCAAACTCCATGAACCTGGTGGGGAGACAGAGAGCCATAGCCATGCTGAGAGGGAGGCCTGGCCAGGGATGGGGGAGGAAGTGCTTTGGGNCATCCAGGAATCCTGGGCTGGTACTGTGAGCCCCTGACAATAGCCTGGGAGAGAAGGGCCCAGGAGATGTGGGAGGAAGTGGGAGCTAAGCCGAGAGGAGAGGGTGTATTTTCTCTGAAGGTGGTTCATGTTAATGGAGTAGACTGTCATGCAGCAAAGGCAGGGAGGCCAGAGACATGTCCTGGGTGTGTGAGATGCTGGCTTCCCCTGCCCAAGCTCTT
>NW_007735947.1:2554-2906 GCF_000696425.1 Galeopterus variegatus
CTCACAGTTCTGGAGGCCAGAAGTCTGAAATCAAGGTGTCAGCAGCGCTGCGCTGTCTCTGGAGGCTCAAGGGGAGAATCCTTCCAGCTGCCAGATTCCTCGACTTGTGACTCGTTACTCTCATCTCGGCCTCTGTACTCACATGGACTTCTCCTGTTCTGTGTCTGAGCTCCCTCTGTCCCCTCCTTATAAGGAGATGTCATTGCATTTAGGGCCCACGTGGATAATCCAGATCATCTCCCCATCCTAAGAGCCTTAGCTATATTACATTTGTAATGATTTTGTCATATATTGTAACATTCACAGGGTCTGGGGATGAAGACATGGATAGCTTTTGGGGTGTCATTCTTTT
>NW_007735947.1:4949-5859 GCF_000696425.1 Galeopterus variegatus
GGCCTTGCTGATTCCCCTAGCTGCCTTTGACCATTTCCCGGAAACTGACCCCAAGGTTGAGTGACAGGGACAGGTGCTGAGCCTGGGCCAGAAGGGGGCACACCCCCTGGCAGGCATCTGCGGCTGGCCAGCACCTTATCATGCGGGAGTGGTGCAGGCCCCTTCGTCACTGCTACCGAGTCCACTCCTGTGGCACGCCAGCTGCTCCCAGCTTCAGCAACCTCGAAAGCAGTGTGATGGGCCATTGGTCNACTGGCAACAGTAACTTTCCTCCATGGGAGAGCTCAGAGGAGGGGTCCTGAGACCTTAGGGCGTGGCTGGAAGGCCAGAGGCCTGTCCTGAGGCCTGAGCCCAGGGAAACTGAGCACATCCTGTATCACCTTCTGAAGCCAGTTTAAAAGAAGCCCCAAAGTATGACCCCACAAGGGACACCAATGGACTTCTCCATAATTTTCCTCCAGGGCCGCAACATTTTCTTGAAAAACAGTGTGGCCCAAACAAGTCTTGCTTAGGAGCTAATGACCTGGTTGGGCGTCATAAGAGCTGATACTCTGCAAAGCACTTTTTCTGCCTGTCACATCAGCTCTCCCCCCATAGCGTAGTAGTTTTTCTAAAAGCCCCACTAATGCTTGAGGAAACCAAGTCGTGCCGAGATCAGGAAGTGAACATGTGGTCTCTCAGCTGGGACGTGACGGAGGCAACATTCAGTCAAGGATGTCAGCCTTCTGACCAGTGCCCCACACACCATCCGTGGCTAGGGTCGGCTCCAAGCTTGGACCGTGGTTGGTGGGGACCGCAGCTCTACACACGCTACAGATCCCCACCCACTCATCCTAAGTCACCTCCCATGGCCTTGCTGATTCCCCTAGCTGCCTTTGACCATTTCCCGGAAACTGACCCCAAGGTTGAG
>NW_007735947.1:7554-7938 GCF_000696425.1 Galeopterus variegatus
GGATGGGATGTTTCCATCCGCCAGGCCTGGGACTGCTGCAGTTCCCATCAGCCTGCGTCCTGTTGGCTAGAACACAGTCACACAACTTTGTCAAGCTGCAAGGAAGGCTGGGAAATATCTGCCTGTGTGCTCAGGAGAGAAAGGAATGAGTTCAGGTGAATACACGTGATGAACAGAAATGAGCAATTAGAGTGCCTCTTCTCAAGAGGCCGCCGGCCCAGTCCTGGAGCCTCGTCTTCAGGGCTCAGGAGGGATTCTGTGTGGAAAGGCACTGCCGAGCCTCCACGTGCTGGAACTCATCTCTACCAAGTGACTGCCAGCTGAGTCCTTCTCTATTGGCCTGCCTTTAGATTTTGTGTGTGCCCATGGCACGAAAAATGTGGG
>NW_007735947.1:8089-28756 GCF_000696425.1 Galeopterus variegatus
GCATCCTCAGTCTTCCGTTTGAATCCGTGAAGAGACACATGCCCCCATTATTCTGGGCAAGCTGACCACACCAGCTCACTTTGAGATCACACTCATGCCAGACTGTCCATCACCTTGCCAGCTGGGAAAGTAAAAATCCATCCTTGAATGACTGATTATTGTTGCAACATTGTCATAGCTGGAAGCCGAAAAGATCAAAAGTATGCCGTATAATCCAGTCACAAGCTATCCTCCAAATTATCTGAGGGTCACTCTGAAAAACTTTCAACATGGTAACATCCAGGCGTTTCCTGGATAGTAGGAAAGTCAGTCTGGTGCTTTCTAGGGAATAACTGTGTCTGGTGACCAAGTACATGGAGATGCCTAATGAATAACAATTTTGGTAATCAATACAATGTGCTTTCTCTGTGTTTCAATTGAGAACTATTGCACAGACTCACTGCTTCTCATCTGAAAACCAGAAATCTTAATTTTTCTGCCTGGGTAAATTAGCTTATTGCTCAGTAAATACTCAGTCCCTTTCCTCAAATGTCAAGGGGACACTTCCCCATACCATGATATTAGATTTGGTCATGTAACTTGATTCGGCCAATGGAAGCAACAGTGTGTCACTTCTCATCCTAGGCCTTAAGAAGCACTGTGTAATCCCACTCCCCCTCTGAGTGCTTCCAATCCCCAGCATGAGAAGACCTCTCGCAGATAAATGCTACGCCATCATCCTGGGCCCAAGAATAGAAACAGGTGCAGCAGCATCACCTGAGCCAACCTCAGCTTCCTCATGGAAGTACAGGCAAGAAATAAACACTTACGATACTTATGTTATGTGCTGCTGAGTTCAGGAATGACTTATTACACAGCATTATGGTGGCAACAGCTAACTGATACCCTGTCCATATGGCAAGAATATAGTAGCATGATCATTTTGTCATAGGAGAGACAACTTACATAGGGAATAACCAAGCAATTACCATGAGTTTCTTAGAGGCCCTCCCTAAGATTGGACGAGGTCTTTGAAAGGGGGCACTCAGATCAGATCTACAGGTCAGGTACCAAGAAACCTGCTTTCCTTTCTGCAGGTAGTTTTGCCTGTGGCTCCATCTTCATTTGCCCGGCAAGGGGAGTGGGGGCTTAGAGTTCATTCTGTTCTTCCTTTGGAAAGTTCATCACTTCGTATCTCTGAAGTCAGGTTGGCCACACGAATCCTGTTTTTGCTACTGTAAATTTCCTCCTTTCCAAGGCAGGCAGAGGTAACGACTCTGGCACAGATGGAGATGATCTCCTCAGGGAAGGAAAGCAGCATTTAGATCAGTTAGTGCCTTTTCCAGTGAGCCATCGTATCCTTGTTTGGGGTCTCCAGGCCCTCAGGGGATACAGCAAGACTCTTCAACTGAGATTTATGGCATGGAAATACTCAAGTGCAGATGAACCTTGCCCCCACATACTATACTCCTTTCTGCTTTGCCCACATATTGATCCTTTTCTTACAACTGTTGCTTATCCGATGAACCTTATTAAAGCAGTTTTGTGGGTATACTCAACCCAAGGTTATCATAGTACAGTTGTTGATATAATTGCTACCTTTGCATAAATATGTGGTTTTATTTATCTCTTTCAGAGAGCATCACATCTTCCCGTTATGAATATATGCTAGGGAACATCAGTTCTACATCGCAGAGGGCAGTGAGTAACTAAAACAGAAAGCTCCTTAGGTGTCTGTTCCCTGCTCCAGCATTCTAGAATTTTTCTGCAGCCTGAGCTCCAGACCACAGGGAACATTGCTAACACCGGCAAGTTCCGCGTGGAATGCTGCCACTTCCTCTCCCCAGCCTGCACTGTCCCCAGCCTTCGCATCTTTCCTGGTCATCTTCATTCATCCCATGGCTTCCAGCAGCATCTTTACACTGACAACCACTACATTTAGACCTCCAGCCCAGAACACTCCCCTGAGCTCCAAGTTCATAAAAAACAACTGCCGATTTGACACCTCCACTTCGATGGTTTACAGGCATTTCAAACATGCTGTGTGCAGATGGAATCCTTGATCCACTCTCTCCAGCCACATACAAACACCGAGCCTCCGGGTCTAACTCCCTCCAACCTTCCCCATTCTCAGTAAATAACATTTTTATCTTTTCATGGGGTTAAGTCAAGAATCTGGGAGCCACCCATGCCACTCTGTCTCCCACAGCCCTGTAACCAATCTCTCATGTTTTGGGTCGTATGGAGTCTGTCTTCAAAAGGCATATGGCTTCTCTCCACTATTACCACCCTAGGCTGAGCACCATTATCTGTGCTCCGGACCTGTGCCATCTCTTTTACTTGATCTTCCTCATTCCATTCTCTTCATAATCAGTCAGTGATTTTTTAAAAATGTTAAGTCGGGCCATATCACACTTCTCCTCAAAACCCCCCAATGACCTACTGCTGTAAAAATATTACCACAGACTTAGTGGCTTAAAGCAACACGAGTTGGTCATTTTACGGTTCTGGAGGTCAGAAGATTGACATGGGTCTTAAGGTGTCAGCAGGGCTGGTTCCTTTCTGGAAGCTCCATGGCAAGGTCCATTCCTTCATTTTCCCAACTTCTAGAGGCAGCTGCTTTCCTTGGCTCCTGGCCCCCATCTCTCTGATGTCAGCGTCTGTTACCCTGTTTTCTCTCTGACACTCATTCCCCTTTCTCTTCTTTATAATGATCTTTGCAATTACATTAGGACCGCCCTGGATAAGTCAGGACAATCTCCCCATCTCAAGATCCTTAACTCAGTCTATCTTCAAATACCCTTTTGCCAGGTAAAGTAACATAATCACAAGTACTGAGGTCTAGGACATGGCCATCTTTAGGGGCTGTTATTCTAACATATCTCCTATCTCACCTGGAACAAAATTAATAGTGTTTTCCTTGCCTACAAGACCCACCTTAATTGAGGCCCCTGCCCCCTCTCAGATCTCATGGCCTTGTTTAATCAGCCCCCACGGGCTTCCACACTATTCCTCAAACAGGTCAGTCCTGCTCCATATACTGTAGCTAGGAAGCTCTCCTTAAACCCCCACCAAGCCCACTCCCTCATGCAATTCATGTCTGTTGGGAAAATAGAATAATTTAATTAGGTCCCCTCGCCTGTCCGTACAGTTGGGGGTGGTGCGGTGCATTCTTTGTAAGCAAATTATGTGTGTGTGTGGGTAGAGTTAGTGTGCTTGTGTGGTGCCACCAACTTGGCTGTTGTCTGCCTTGGGCGTCCATTCCACGTGGCCATGCTCTCCAACCTACGGCTTCCAAGGACCTTTTTGCCAGTTACCTAGCTCATAGACCTGTGTGTGAGGGGTCTGCTGACCCAGCCTGGCAGGTGAAGGGTCTGGTGACCTAGCCTGGCATGTGAGGGGTCTGGGGACCCAGTCTGGTGTGTGAAGGGTTTGTGACCAGTCTGTGAATGGGCTTGAGGGGTCTGTGAGCTCCAGACCTAGCCCTAGCTTGACAATTGGCCCAGTCAGCAGGATTATGGGCAGGTAAAAGAGCACAACAAGGTCTCTGCCCAGAGGTAACTTACAGAAAGGGCTTTCCTGACCACCTATCTAATAAAGACCTCCAGCCATGCAGGTGCAGACACTCCCCCCACACATAGCCCATATATGCACACACACCCCCATGATTGTCCCTTAGTCAATCTTATTTTTCTTCTTAGCATGTGATATGGTATATATAGTCATGTTCCACATAATGACATTTCGGTCAACAAAAGACCACATATATGACGGTGGTCCCATAAGATTACAGTGGAGCTGAAAAATTCCTATTGCCTATTGATGTTGTAGCTGTCATGTCATAGTGCAATGCATCACTCACATGTCTGTGACGATACTGCTGTAAACAAACCTACTGCACTGCCAGTCACATAGAAGTCTAGCACATACAATATGTACGGCACATAACACTTGACAGTGATAATAAATGGCTGTTACTGGTTAGAGTGTTCTCCTTCTACTTATAAATAAAAACACCAATATTTACCTCAGGCAGTCCTTCATATTGATGACTCTGACCCTGCCGAGGCCTAGGCTAATGTGCGTGTTTATGTATTAGTTTTGAACAAAAAAGTTTAAAAAGAAAAAAAAAATTAAAAATGGAGAAAAGTTTCTAGTATAAGTATATAAAGAAAATAATATTTTTGTACAGTTATACAACACGTTTGTGTTTTAAGCTAAGTGTTATTACAAAAATGTCAAAAAGTTTAAAAAAATTAAAACACTCATAAAGTAAAAATCTTACAGTAGGCTAAGGTTAATTTATTATTGAAGAAAAAATTCTTCATAAATGTAGTGAGGCCTAAGTGCACAGTGGCTACAGGGGCCACAGCAGTGCATGGGAGTGTCCCAGGCCCGCACACTCACTCACCACCGCTCCCTGACTCACGCAGAGCAGCTTCCAATCCTGCAGCTCCATGCACGGTTAGTGCCCTGTACAGGTGCACCAATTTCTATATTTTATACCATGATTTTACTCTACCTTTTGTATGTTTACTTGTGTTGAGATACACAAATACCACTGTGTTACAATTGCCTACAGTTTTCATTACAGTAACATGCCGTACAGGTTTAGAGCCTAGGAGCAACGGGCTGCACCACACATAGGTGCATAGTGGCCACAACGTCTAGATTTGTGGAAGGACGCTTGCACAACAGTGATTAAGTTGCATAACAACGCATTTCTCAGGATCTGTCCTCAGCATTAAGAGACACATGAGTGTATTTATCTGACTATTTATTCATTATTAAACCCCGTCTTCCCGATGTCGGCTGCATGAGAGGCGGGGTTTTGCTTCTGTTCACTGCTCTTTACTCTGTGCCTCAGCAGTGCCTGGTGCGTGGGAAACATTCAATACGTAGTTGGTAAACGAGTAAATGAAAAAAGAATTTAAAAGGCTCTTATTACACAGGTGCAATGGCTCATACATACACAAGGGGTTTGGCTAATAATAACTGTTTGGAGCAGGACTTAATAGAGAAGAGGACAGTTAGGCAAAAGTTTGAGGGATAAACAGACACTGAGCAAGTGAACAAAACACTCATCAATCCTTCCCAGACCTAACACTCCCCCGGTGAGTGGGGAACACTGAATTTGTAGAACAGGAAGGATACAAACCCCTTCACCTTGAGGAAGGGAACCACAGGCCTCCTGTCCTGGGCCATGTCTACTGTTGGTTGACAGCTCTGTTTCCCTCGGTTCACCCAGGGCTGCTTGTGAGAGCCAAGGGTGGCAGGTGAAGGAACGCAGGTGGAACTGGGACAAGTATCCGCACCAAGTAAGGAGCCAGGGCCTGAAGGTGGGAGATTTGGAGCAATGACATAACTGAGGTTAGCCAAGCTGCATCCTGGGAGTGCAGAATCTGTCATTTCCACTGAATCAGGTACTGTTTGAGTCCCCATCAGGTGCCAGGCACAGAGGATGCAGTTTTGGCTAGTTCCTCTGAGGTGCGCATGGCCTAGTGACCCTACTCATGCTGGTACCCTGACCAGGGTGGGGGCCGCAGGGGCAAGGTCTCACTGCTTCAGGAAAGGGAGGGGCAGCTGAGCCAGTTGGGCCTCAGGTAGTCTAGTAACTGAATACGGTAACTGGACAGTGCACAGAATAAAGGGCTGTGCCTATACTGATTGCATTCAAGATCCTAGCTTTCCTCCTGAGTTTTCGGTAGCGCCCCCACACTGCCTCCTGTGACTTGCTTTAGCCAATGGGATGAGAGGCCTGATAAAGTACGTGAGCAATCTGTGTCTCTCTTGGACCCATGCCACAGCCATGACTGTGCCCAAGTTCGCCTGTAGGAGGAAGTGAGAGACATATTAAATGGCTAAGATGTCCTAACAAGGACCATTCTAGAGCAACTCGCCCCAAGCAGATCTGCTCATTGACCAGGAATATATTGGTGAACGCAGCCCATATCCCCTGAGCCCAACCGAGGTTGGTAAAACCACCCAATCTCCATTTACTCATGAGAAAAGCTAAATAGTTCTAGTTTAAGCTGCTAAATTTGGGGGTGATTTGTTACACAGCAATAGCTAAGTGGTACAGAGTAAAGATAGATAGAACATCTGGTGAAGGGGGCCCACACAGACAGGCAGGGAATGCTGTGTCTCAGGGGACCCATGGTTATGTTGGTCATTGCTAGGCCCACTGGACAGAGAGTTCATTGGCCGTAGGGTTACATCCAAGAACTTAGAAAGGCAGGATGTGCTGCCTGCCTGCGTATGGTTGGCTTAGTCACTGGGGTTATTCTGCTCCCCATTTGGACTGAGTAGTCACTTTATTTCAGGCTTCTGGAAATATACGTCTGGACTGATGCTGGTGGCCTGTGTGGAGCTCAGGAAAAGGCTACCAGGACCAGCTACATATTTTGTGGGCCCCAGTGCAAAATGAAATTTATTCAGAAATTATTAAGAATTTTAAGACAGAAGCAGCAGAGCATTAAACCAATAACTGTGTGACTACAGAGATGGCCCCTCCATGAAGCTGGCCCTTCTGGGCAATCTGGACTAATGCTGGTGGCCTGTGTGGAGCTCAGGAAAAGGCTACCAGGACCAGCTACATATTTTGTGGGCCCCAGTGCAAGATGAAATTTATTCAGAAATTATTAAGAATTTTAAGACAGAAGCAGCAGAGGATTAAACCAATAACTGTGTGACTACAGAGATGGCCCCTCCATGAAGCTGGCCCTTCTGGGCACCCTGAGAACCAATGAAGAGAAGCATATTTCTACCTCTGCTGGTTAGGAAAGGCTGCAGTAAAGGATTCTCTCCTTTTATCTCACCCAATAGTGTGAGCATCACCAACAGGCTGGTGCAAGTTTGATGAGCTGAACACTAGAAGAGCAGCGGTTTTCAAACTGTTCTGTTTTGTTCAGTTTGTTGTTTAATGTATTTTCCACCAAAGAGGCGAAGGACTTGACTCCTTTTTAAAATTCCCAGTTGGTAACAAAGGATGACAGATAAAGACTGTAAAGGTGCTGGAGACGCTCGCTCTTAGGAAAGCTATTTGGTGTGATAACAGAGGGGCCAGGGTGGGTGTACTGAGAGTTGAATTGGTTGACAAACTGCGATAAAAGAATCCCGGGTAAATTCCTCCTGAGTAGATGACCATGGAGGACTCAGGCCACCGGCATGAGCAGGAAGCCTTTCTTATCCTCTTCCCACGTTGCCTTCACTAAGAAGTATGGGAGAGCTGGAGCTAAGAGTTAGACTAATGGGCAACCAGCAGGATGATGGAGAAAAACCAGAAGCCCGCGGAGGAGCTGTGGGAAGCATCGCTCATGAGAGGCCTGCTGCCTCCTGGCATGAGCTGGAGCCAGCCGTCAGCGGGTGGGAATCATGCATAAGCCCCAGTGAAGTGCCCCAGATGAAAGAAAATTATAAATGGAGCATGAACAGAAATTGCAGATTAACATGTAGGATATGAGCCCATTTTTACAGAAGAACGAAGATATATACTTCTATACATTTGTGTAAATAAAATGCTAGAAAGAAAGGCTACGAAAATTCACACTGAGACGCCATCTGTGATCACCTCTGGGAAGGGCAGATGGCTTGGAGAGAGCAAGGGACAAGTCAAGGGGGAGATTCCCATTTGGGGAATTCTTTCAATTTTTGATGATTAGAATGTATTCCCTCACTACTAGGAGAATTTAAATGATCATATCAATTATCTTTAAAAAGAGCAAGAAGCAATCACTGAATCTTTTTAGAGGCTGTATGGGTACAGTTAAGTTTTATCAATATATTGAACTATGTTCCCCCAAAACTCAGTGAAGTTTGACTTGTGTCTCCCAACTTTTATGTACTAGTAACTTAGCCCCCACTATGACTGTCAAAAGGGTGGGAAATCCTATTATGGTAAATGAAGGTGGGTCCTTGAAGAGGTGATTAGACTGTAGGACCATGCTGTAGTGAATGGATTAAAAATCATGGTCAGGGGTGTGGTTCCGAGGCTTTAAGAGAAGAGAGAAGAGTCTGTCCCTCTGCTCTCTCTGCTCCACCATTTTCACAATGGGATACCCGTGCCATCACTGTCACCACCACCAAGATCTTCACCATCTGTGTTCCCTGGACTCTGGACTCCCTAGCCTCAGAAACCGTAAACAATGAATCTTATTTTCTTTATAAATCACCCAATTTCAGGTATTTTGTTATGAGCAACAGAAATGGACTAATATAGAAAATTGGTACCAGAGAAGTGGGATGTTGCTTATAAGACATACTTGAAAATGCAGAAGCAGCTTCGGAACTGGGTGTTAGGCAAAGGTTGGAGGAGTTTGGATGACTCAGAAGAAGACAAAAAGATGAGGGAAAGTTTGGATTATCTTAGAGATGGGTTATGTGGTGGCAAACAACACTAATAGAAACATGGACTGTAATGTAGGTCTCAGAGAGAAATAAGGAGTTTTTTGGAAACTTGGGCAAAGATCACACTTGCTGTGAACTGGCAAGGAACTTGGCTGCATTGAGTACATGCCCTAGGACTTTGTGGAAGTTGGAACTTAAAGAGTTGTGAACCAAAGGATTTGGTGGAAGAAATTTCTAAGCAGCAGAGCATTAAGGAAGTGCATGGCTTTTAACTGCCCACTGTAACAGCCTACTCTGAGTTATGGCAGCAAAGGCATGCCATAAAGCCAGAATTTGAAAGAGAAGCAGAGTGTAAAGATTTAGAAAATTTTCAGCCTGGCCATGTGGTCAAGAAGCAGAGAGCATGGAATGGCGCAGCCCAGCGACACTTAGCAAAGAAGATTAGTGCAAAAGAAAGGGATTATCAAGAGGAGAAAAAGGCCCTGAAGGCATTGTCAAAGCCTCTGTTGTCAACCCTTCCATTTCAGTCCTAGGGAGACAGAATGGTCTTGGGGAACAGGCCTGCGGCATCCTCCAGGGCTTGCTGCGCAGGACCACCTCCAGAAGCTGCTCCCCACACCAGCACCCCAGCTGCTTTGGCTGCCTCAGCTGTGACTAAATTGGTCCCAGGTGTGGCTGGATGCGCAGCTTTGAAAAATACCGCCTGGAAGCCTTGGTAGAGTACACATGGTGTTAGGTCTGCAGACTCACAGAATGCCAGAGCTGGGAAGGCTTGGGAGCCCCCACCCTGATTTCAAAGGATGTATAGAAAATTCTGGGAGCCCAGCGGAAGATCTATCACCGGGGTGGAGTCACCACACTGCTTTGGCTAGAGCCGTGCTGAGAGGAAATGTGGGGTCAGAGTTAGACAGCAGAGAAACCCCAACAGTTCCATTTCTAGTGGAGCCATGAGAACGGGACCACCATGGAGACCCCAGACCTGTGGAGCTACCAGAGTGGAACAGCAGCCTGGGAGAGCAGAAGTGTGGCCTGAGACCAGGAAAGGCATAGGAGCAGAGCTGCCTGAGGACTTGGAGACCCAGCCCCCACACCAGCATGCAGAGGACATCAAACATGGAGTAAAGGTACCTGACTTGCCAGCATGAGATTTAATGCCTGGGCTTGTCTGGGACCTGTTACACCTTTCTTTTTGCCTATTTCTCCCTTTTGGAATGGGAATATGGACCCTATGCTTGTCCCACCATTGTATCTTGGAAGTAGATAACATATTGATGGCAAGGTGGGACTTTGAACTTTGGACTTTTGAGTTGAAACAAGTTAGGACTTTGGGGATGAAATGAATGTATTTGCATGGGAAAAGGACATGCATTTTGGGGGATCAGGGGCAGAATGTAGTGGATTGAATTATGTCCCCCCAAAATTCACTGAAGCTTGACTTTTGTCCCTAAGTTTTATGTAAATGTTTATCGGCATATGGATGGAAAGATAAAATGTGATGATATACAGTGGAAAATTATTTGACAATAAAAAGGAAGAAAGGACTGGTACATGCTACAAAATTGATGAACCCTGAGAACACTACGCTAAGTGAAAGAAGCCAGCCACAAAATGAGACAGGATAGGGCTAGGCCTGGGAACCAAACTGACTCCATTTTTCCTGCAGAAGACACTTCATTACTTTTCCACTCCTCAGTTGTGAGACCTCCAGGGCACGTGATTACCCGATGGCCCTGATAAAAGTAACTCAAAGTGTAATCACCCCAATAAAATAAGCTGAGATAAGAGGAGAATGCGTATTTACTGAGTTGCAAAACCTCTTCCCCAAGCCTTGTTAAAATATAACTGTTAGCTCTGTTTAAAACATATCATTATCTGCTCATTCTTTCTTTTCCCTTAATTGTAAAAATTAAGTTAAAGATTATCTTTAGGACCTCTTAAGGAGTTACATGCAAGATTTTCCTGGGATCGACCTCCTTTACGACTACTGTGAAAATACCAGAAAACCTCAAAGCAGACATCAATTGAGGAACTGTATACCTTTAAAAAAAACCCTTCTCCAATTTTCCCCGGGTGGCTAGCTCGACTTCTGCATGTGCACAAATCTTCAATGTAACTGCTACAATGACCTTCCTAGGGTGGTGACAATGAGTAACACCACCATCTTGGACCTACTGAGTAGGCACAAGGGTTGAAGCCCTAATTGAGCACATGCCCATGATGCAAACANCTCAAGAGAAAATGTGGATTTAGCCATGGGTAATGGAGCCACTGTTTGTACTAGGAGATTGTAAATCAAAAAGTTGTAACTGTTGTGTGGATGGGAAGGGGGGGAGGGAGGCTGGGATCTTGCAAAGCCACAAACACGTTGCGCGTGTTAACCTGATCTTGGGGGACAGGAGCAGGCCGAATTGTGTACGGATGTGACAGCACCAGCTGCTCTTCCAAGCAAAGGTCCTACATCCTTCTACATAAGGGATCTTAATCAGGAGACCTAGAGCCTCCCCAGTTTTGTGAATNACTAGAAGAGCAGCGGTTTTCAAACTGTTCTGTTTTGTTCAGTTTGTTGTTTAATGTATTTCCCACCAAAGAGGTGAAGGACTTGACTCTTTTTTAAAATTCCCAGTAGGTAACAAAGGATGACAGATAAAGACTGTAAAGGTGCTGGAGACGCTCGCTCTTAGGAAAGCTATTTGGTGCGATAACAGAGGGGCCAGGGTGGGTGTACTGAGAGTTGAATTGGTTGACAAACTGCGATAAAAGATTCCCGGGTAAATTCCTCCTGAGTAGATGACCATGGAGGACTCAGGCTACCTGCCGGGGACCAGCCCCAGCACAGAGATTGTAAAGGTCCCCACTGGTAAGGGATCCCCCAAAAGGGAGGAAGGGCAGCGTCGGCGATGGAGCGGCAGCAAACATACAGACCCAAAGGATCTGTTGAATGCTGGGACAACAAACACACAGACTCAAGGGATCTGCTGAATGCTGACAATTTATTGAAGCAAGCATCAGACTTTTATACTTTTCTTTCTTATTTGCTACATAATCATAAAATAATCAATGAACAATATCATAATATCTCTTTGTAAGTGACATATGTTCTAAGAAAAATAGGATTACAGTTTATTCCCAGAAAAGACAATTACAATGTCCTTTCCTTTGAGCAAGAACGTTACAACCCACTGGTCCCATATAATCATCACTTTTCATCACTTGCAATCATTACCAAAACTACATCCATGGTACAATAGACTTTCTATGACGTTATTAAAACTTAATTCACACCTACATCTAACTATTCTTTATTCCTAAATAAACACTCTAAAAATTAACTTGCTTAACTAAACTTCTACTTCTATTGTAAAACAAAAGATTGTACATTAACTCCTTCCAAGCAGCCAGGCCAAACCCTCAGGCACCAGACAAGACAAATGCCTACATAGGTTCATTGTCCCCTTCTGGGCCCCACTGCCATAAGCCATCTCCTGAAAATCCATAATCATAAGTATCATTAGTATGATTAAATATTTTAGTATAATTTTGAATCCTACTTCCAAGTCTCCCAGAGCGATAGTTATGAGGCAGCAAAGAATAAAATAACAAGCACACAGAACTCCAGAATATCAGGGTGGAACACCGGCATCTTCTCCCACGATGAGGCCTTGCTCCACCAAAGAGGCGAAGGACTTGACTCCTTTTTAAAATTCCCAGTTGGTAACAAAGGATGACAGATAAAGACTGTAAAGGTGCTGGAGACGCTCGCTCTTAGGAAAGCTATTTGGTGTGATAACAGAGGGGCCAGGGTGGGTGTACTGAGAGTTGAATTGGTTGACAAACTGCGATAAAAGAATCCCGGGTAAATTCCTCCTGAGTAGATGACCATGGAGGACTCAGGCCACCGGCATGAGCAGGAAGCCTTTCTTATCCTCTTCCCACGTTGCCTTCACTAAGAAGTATGGGAGAGCTGGAGCTAAGAGTTAGACTAATGGGCAACCAGCAGGATGATGGAGAAAAACCAGAAGCCCGCGGAGGAGCTGTGGGAAGCATCGCTCATGAGAGGCCTGCTGCCTCCTGGCATGAGCTGGAGCCAGCCGTCAGCGGGTGGGAATCATGCATAAGCCCCAGTGAAGTGCCCCAGATGAAAGAAAATTATAAATGGAACATGAACAGAAATTGCAGATTAACATGTAGGATATGAGCCCATTTTTACAGAAGAACGAAGACGGGTGGGAATCATGCATAAGCCCCAGTGAAGTGCCCCAGATGAAAGAAAATTATAAATGGAGCATGAACAGAAATTGCAGATTAACATGTAGGATATGAGCCCATTTTTACAGAAGAACGAAGATATATACTTCTATACATTTGTGTAAATAAAATGCTAGAAAGAAAGGCTACGAAAATTCACACTGAGACGCCATCTGTGATCACCTCTGGGAAGGGCAGATGGCTTGGAGAGAGCAAGGGACAAGTCAAGGGGGAGATTCCCATTTGGGGAATTCTTTCAATTTTTGATGATTAGAATGTATTCCCTCACTACTAGGAGAATTTAAATGATCATATCAATTATCTTTAAAAAGAGCAAGAAGCAATCACTGAATCTTTTTAGAGGCTGTATGGGTACAGTTAAGTTTTATCAATATATTGAACTATGTTCCCCCAAAACTCAGTGAAGTTTGACTTGTGTCTCCCAACTTTTATGTACTAGTAACTTAGCCCCCACTATGACTGTCAAAAGGGTGGGAAATCCTATTATGGTAAATGAAGGTGGGTCCTTGAAGAGGTGATTAGACTGTAGGACCATGCTGTAGTGAATGGATTAAAAATCATGGTCAGGGGTGTGGTTCCGAGGCTTTAAGAGAAGAGAGAAGAGTCTGTCCCTCTGCTCTCTCTGCTCCACCATTTTCACAATGGGATACCCGTGCCATCACTGTCACCACCACCAAGATCTTCACCATCTGTGTTCCCTGGACTCTGGACTCCCTAGCCTCAGAAACCGTAAACAATGAATCTTATTTTCTTTATAAATCACCCAATTTCAGGTATTTTGTTATGAGCAACAGAAATGGACTAATATAGAAAATTGGTACCAGAGAAGTGGGATGTTGCTTATAAGACATACTTGAAAATGCAGAAGCAGCTTCGGAACTGGGTGTTAGGCAAAGGTTGGAGGAGTTTGGATGACTCAGAAGAAGACAAAAAGATGAGGGAAAGTTTGGATTATCTTAGAGATGGGTTATGTGGTGGCAAACAACACTAATAGAAACATGGACTGTAATGTAGGTCTCAGAGAGAAATAAGGAGTTTTTTGGAAACTTGGGCAAAGATCACACTTGCTGTGAACTGGCAAGGAACTTGGCTGCATTGAGTACATGCCCTAGGACTTTGTGGAAGTTGGAACTTAAAGAGTTGTGAACCAAAGGATTTGGTGGAAGAAATTTCTAAGCAGCAGAGCATTAAGGAAGTGCATGGCTTTTAACTGCCCACTGTAACAGCCTACTCTGAGTTATGGCAGCAAAGGCATGCCATAAAGCCAGAATTTGAAAGAGAAGCAGAGTGTAAAGATTTAGAAAATTTTCAGCCTGGCCATGTGGTCAAGAAGCAGAGAGCATGGAATGGCGCAGCCCAGCGACACTTAGCAAAGAAGATTAGTGCAAAAGAAAGGGATTATCAAGAGGAGAAAAAGGCCCTGAAGGCATTGTCAAAGCCTCTGTTGTCAACCCTTCCATTTCAGTCCTAGGGAGACAGAATGGTCTTGGGGAACAGGCCTGCGGCATCCTCCAGGGCTTGCTGCGCAGGACCACCTCCAGAAGCTGCTCCCCACACCAGCACCCCAGCTGCTTTGGCTGCCTCAGCTGTGACTAAATTGGTCCCAGGTGTGGCTGGATGCGCAGCTTTGAAAAATACCGCCTGGAAGCCTTGGTAGAGTACACATGGTGTTAGGTCTGCAGACTCACAGAATGCCAGAGCTGGGAAGGCTTGGGAGCCCCCACCCTGATTTCAAAGGATGTATAGAAAATTCTGGGAGCCCAGCGGAAGATCTATCACCGGGGTGGAGTCACCACACTGCTTTGGCTAGAGCCGTGCTGAGAGGAAATGTGGGGTCAGAGTTAGACAGCAGAGAAACCCCAACAGTTCCATTTCTAGTGGAGCCATGAGAACGGGACCACCATGGAGACCCCAGACCTGTGGAGCTACCAGAGTGGAACAGCAGCCTGGGAGAGCAGAAGTGTGGCCTGAGACCAGGAAAGGCATAGGAGCAGAGCTGCCTGAGGACTTGGAGACCCAGCCCCCACACCAGCATGCAGAGGACATCAAACATGGAGTAAAGGTACCTGACTTGCCAGCATGAGATTTAATGCCTGGGCTTGTCTGGGACCTGTTACACCTTTCTTTTTGCCTATTTCTCCCTTTTGGAATGGGAATATGGACCCTATGCTTGTCCCACCATTGTATCTTGGAAGTAGATAACATATTGATGGCAAGGTGGGACTTTGAACTTTGGACTTTTGAGTTGAAACAAGTTAGGACTTTGGGGATGAAATGAATGTATTTGCATGGGAAAAGGACATGCATTTTGGGGGATCAGGGGCAGAATGTAGTGGATTGAATTATGTCCCCCCAAAATTCACTGAAGCTTGACTTTTGTCCCTAAGTTTTATGTAAATGTTTATCGGCATATGGATGGAAAGATAAAATGTGATGATATACAGTGGAAAATTATTTGACAATAAAAAGGAAGAAAGGACTGGTACATGCTACAAAATTGATGAACCCTGAGAACACTACGCTAAGTGAAAGAAGCCAGCCACAAAATGAGACAGGATAGGGCTAGGCCTGGGAACCAAACTGACTCCATTTTTCCTGCAGAAGACACTTCATTACTTTTCCACTCCTCAGTTGTGAGACCTCCAGGGCACGTGATTACCCGATGGCCCTGATAAAAGTAACTCAAAGTGTAATCACCCCAATAAAATAAGCTGAGATAAGAGGAGAACACGTATTTACTGAGTTGCAAAACCTCTTCCCCAAGCCTTGTTAAAATATAACTGTTAGCTCTGTTTAAAACATATCATTATCTGCTCATTCTTTCTTTTCCCTTAATTGTAAAAATTAAGTTAAAGATTATCTTTAGGACCTCTTAAGGAGTTACATGCAAGATTTTCCTGGGATCGACCTCCTTTACGACTACTGTGAAAATACCAGAAAACCTCAAAGCAGACATCAATTGAGGAACTGTATACCTTTAAAAAAAACCCTTCTCCAATTTTCCCCGGGTGGCTAGCTCGACTTCTGCATGTGCACAAATCTTCAATGTAACTGCTACAATGACCTTCCTAGGGTGGTGACAATGAGTAACACCACCATCTTGGACCTACTGAGTAGGCACAAGGGTTGAAGCCCTAATTGAGCACATGCCCATGATGCAAACAATGAGTAACACCACCATCTTGGACCTACTGAGTAGGCACAAGGGTTGAAGCCCTAATTGAGCACATGCCCATGATGCAAACAGGAAGAACAGAACAGACCACCTCCAGAGGCACAGAATGATCATGCTGGCCTGCACCCTCTTGCCCTCGCCCTAGATTCTGAACAGCTCCCCTTGGGGAGCTAGCTTCCCTGTAGCTCCTTCTCTTATGCATACGTCTGTTTCCTCTTTCAATGAAGTGTTTTGCTGCTGGGTACATTGTTTGTTTCTATGACTTTGAGACCTGAGAGCCTAATTCTGCAACAAAAGGACAACATATTATATGATTCCATTCATTTGCAATGTCTTGAACATGCACATCTATAGAGATGAAAAGTAGATTAGTAGTTGTCAGAGTCTGGGGAGTGGGTGGGATAGGGAGTGACTGCTAATTAGTATTGGTTTTTTTCTTCAGGCAATTAAAATATTCTAAAATTGTGGCAATGATTGCACAACTCTTAAATACACTAAAAAAACATTGAAAAGTACACTTCAAATGAATGAATTGTTTGGTATGTGGATTATTCTCAATCTGTCAAAATGTAAAAAACAAAAAATAAAATAAAATTTATGAGACACGGTTTAAGTGAATAATCAAGTACTTTGGTAAATACCAAGGTTTTCTGGATCTATTTCTCTCCAAGTTCTCTTCAGTTTGTGAGCAGTAAGGAGTATATGCTTCTAGAAACACTCTGCTAGAATTTTCTTCTCTTTCTTACTCTATCACCTGCCCCCATCTTCCACCCCCTAGTTTTCTTTTATGTGGAGATTACAGTGCTTCTGAAATATGTGGCTTCACATTTTACCCAGGGGAATGGGAGTGACTGAATCTCATAAGAGGTACTCTAGGAGATCATTTGGGAAACTGGAGGAATACTGTTTCTGTTTTCTCAACAACCTCAGACTGGTAAGACCTGGGAGTTGGATAAAAATGCAAATTTTCCAGTCACACTGCAGACCTACTGAGTGGGAACTCTGGAGGTGGAGCCGCCCTATTAGTGTTATAATGAGCTCTCTAGGGATTGTGAACATCACCGCTGTGATCTAGACCAATGACACAAGACTACAGCAAAATGCAGCTGGTGCTCCCTAGAGGAGATGGTCAGAATGCCCCAGAAATCACTCAAAGGCAGCATTTGGAGGTGCACCTGATAAGACTACTCAGCAGCAGGTTTAAAGGGCAGTTACATATCCAATGAGGAAGAGAACCAACTGCTCATAACTAGAGAGATTTGAGGAGGCAGACTTATTCAGGTATGCTTATTTGCAAGAGATCCTCTTTTAACATGGAATCGGATCCTGCTGAAGGGGGGTTTAAAGGGCAGTTACATATCCAATGAGGAAGAGAACCAACTGCTCATAACTAGAGAGATTTGAGGAGGCAGACATTCAGGTATGCTTATTTGCAAGAGATCCTCTTTTAACATGGAATCGGATCCTGCTGAAGGGTATGAAAAGCAGCCTCGCAGGAGCTGCGTGAATCAATGGACAAGGAAACAGGTTAGCTGCTAAGGAGAGGAGTGGATCTTTCATGTTTCTTCCAGGTGGAAGAGCCTGTGGTCTAGGGGGAAGTCTCTATCAATCCTGCTTGCCTTCAGCTGATTCAGAAAATCCTTTTTTTCTTTCTCACCCTCTTTTTCTCTCTCTCCCTGCACACTTTTCATATGTCTTTTGCCAAAACACATGCTGTATATTATTATATTTTATTTTTAATTTAGTTCATCTCTTCTTAATATTTTTTCCTGCTTCTCTTTCCATTAACCTAAGACTATGCTTTAAAATGTTTAAATTTATATTTATTTTTACATCTTAAATGTTTCAGTATGTTCATGTGTTAGGTTTTGACTCTGAAGACTTAAGACCAATGAATTTTCAAATATCTGTGCCCTATTTCAAAGCTTTTTGAAGGCAGAGGAGTAAGTAGCTGAAGAGAGTAGCTGTGGGGGTCAAGGAAAGGAAGGACCACACAGACCACCTAGTCTTTTTGCTGTACATGAGACCAAATTTTCTTCTTGCATATCTAAGCAAACATGGACCTGGTCTTCTGATGACCATGATCTGGAAAAGGGCAATCAAACAGTTCTAGTTGGTGTAGGTCACAGCACCTCAGCCTGACCTACTGTCTTAGTCTGTTTAGTGTTGCTATAACAGAATACCTGAGACTAGATAATTTATAAAGAAAATAAGTTTATTTGTCTCATAATTCTGGAGGCTGGGAAGTTCAAGAAGCAAAGAGCTGACATCTGCTTGGTGCTGTGAGGGCTTTCATGCTGCATCGTAACATGGTGGAAGGTCAAAGGAGAAGTGGACACATGAAAATGAGCCAGCCAGATAAGGGGTCCTCACTTGATAACAACCTGCTCTTGCAGGAACTAATCCATTTTGAGGAGAACTAATCCAGTCTCTTGTGAGTGAGAACTCACTACCGAGAACAGGACCAAGCCACGCACAAGGGCAGACTCGTCATGACACAAATGCCTCCGTCAGGCCCACCTCTTAAAGGTTCCACTCCCTACGCCACCACATTGAGGACCAAGCCTCAACAGGAGTTTTGTTGGGGACAAACTATGTTCAAACCATAGCATCTATAAAATGGCTACTTCATAGCTATCTCGAGGAGTCACCAGGAAAATTAAGTGAGACAAATTATGTGAGAATTATTTACAAAAGGAAAGTACAGTGTAGATGTGAGAGGTTATAGTGCATTCTTTGTCCAATAGTATTTTTCAAAATACTCTTTCCAGGCCGGCCGGTTGGCTCAGTTGGTTAGAGTGCCACCTTGCAGCACCGAGGTCAAGGGTTCAGATCCTGGTACTGGCCAGCTGCCAAAAAAAAAAAAGAAATCAAAACACTCTTTCCACTTCTTGTTCAGAGGCAGGAGGACGCCATCCCTTGCCTAGTGCTTCTCTCTCGAGTCTCCCAGCACAGCCTGTTCTTAGCTGTCAGGCCCCACCTGGCACGGTCCCCTCCTCTCCTGGGCATTTCCTTTCCTTGCTCTCAGGCCAGCCATCCCTGCTTCTCGCCCTGACCCTTATCACTCACTCTTCCATGCAGTTTCCCCTCCTCTTTCAACTGGATTATTTTTACTTATCGTTAACATTTGAACTTTAGTTAGCCTGTAGGCTACGCTTGGCATGTATGTTCTAAGGATGGCAATGAACAGACTCTGCTCACCTTCCCTTGCTGCGACAAGAGAGGCAGCTTTCATCTCTCTTTAGATGATCAGTGACACTTACCTTTTTAGTTTCTACCTTCCCAGTTGATGGTCAACTAATTTAATAAATAAATACATGCAAATGTGTGTTTAGGATTCGGTTGACTTTTCTCTTTTCCTTTCCTGTAACAATGAAAAACACAGCCATGGGAGAATGTAACAGGAGACCTCTCCTGGTGTGACTATTAGAAAAAGGCTGTTTGGGCACATTAAAAATCCTTTTGTGTTGCTTCAGCGTCCTATGAAAAAGCCCATCTAATACAGCCCACTGGAGGCTGGGTTTTTAAACTCATTTCACCAAAGGAGACCGCACCTGCCGGAGAACCACCAGTGCCTCACCCCACAAAGAGGAGTCTGGGCTTGGGGAAGGGGCTTTATGTATAGGTAGAGTCTCCATGAGGCAGTGTTTTTTCAGGCTCAGAGGAGCAGAGCTGAGTGGAAGTGGTCCCAGCAGCCTGTGCTGAGAAGTAGATTCAGGGTTATGTTTCCCTGGAAACCACCAAGTGAAGATGTGAAATGTTGCGCCTGAAAACTTCACATGTGAAGCTCTGCACCCTTGGAAATCAAGGCTGCTTCTCTGTCTATATGATCTCTGGGCTCAGTCCTCTAGGGGACAGTGGAATTCTCCAGTCTCACCAATGGGTTGCAAATGGCAGATTTGAGAACATGCTTTCTTAGCACTGTGTCCTTGGAGTCCATTATCGAAGATGATTTCACATCTCACACCTGCTATAGGACTCTTCACAATGATCTCTCATCTATAAGTGAACAGCATGTGGTCAAGGAGATGTGTTTGGAATTGAGCCCAAAAATGAGAGTCCAGAAGGTAGCATTCCCCTAAACTACGCAGCAAAGGAAGACCCATGTGCTCTGCTTTTTCTGGTTCACATGCTAGGTAAGAGGGAGATCTTTTGGACATACCTTCATTTAGGTTCATTTTCTTCACAAGTTATATCTAAAGTTGTCATTTTGAAATGTATTTGCTTGTCTCTTTTCTGTCCCCCACCACCACACAGGCACCTTTTTCCCTAGACCCCCTGAGTCTCCTCAACTCCTGTGACTATGCCTAGGGCATCCCAGCTCTCCAAAAATATTTCCCGAGTAAGTGAATTGAGGGTTTTACTTCCTTTGGAAAAGTTAAATTCTTGCTCACAAAAGGGACCGCTCAAGAGAAAATGTAGATTTAGCCATGGGTAATGGAGCCACTGTTTGTACTAGGAGATTGTAAATCAAAAAGTTGTAACTAATTGTAAATTAAAAAGTTGTAACTGTTGTGTGGATGGGAAGGGGGGGAGGGAGGCTGGGATCTTGCAAAGCCACAAACACGTTGCGCATGTTAACCTGATCTTGGGGGACAGGAGCAGGCCGAATTGTGTACGGATGTGACAGCATCAGCTGCTCTTCCAAGCAAAGGTCCTACAGGCCATCAATACATCCTTCTACATAAGGGATCTTAATCAGGAGACCTAGAGCCTCCCCAGTTTTGTGAATTCCCCAAAATGGCATGCTCATTTTCCTGGGAAATGAGTCTAAAATTTCATCTGAGTCCCAAAAGGGCCAAAGGCCAAAACAATGTTAAGGCTCATGGGTCTAACTGCTTCTTGATGAGGCAGAATAATTCAATAAAGCAGTTCAGCCCTCTGTGTGGTTCGACTGCTCT
>NW_007735947.1:30061-30649 GCF_000696425.1 Galeopterus variegatus
CACATGGGTAACTCAAAAGGATGGTTAGAACTTGGACTTACAAAGCATCTTCACAAAGAACAGTAAATTTGTAGGAAGTGACAAGAGCCTACATGGGGAAGCTAATGGAGGATGAAAAGCCTAGTTAGTAGGTTTGTTATGTAGGTTCTTCTGGTGTCATCTCTGGGCTGACAAGGGTCTGGGGTCATCTCCTGTGATTAACAATTAACTTCCATACGTCCTGGTAGAAAGAGAAGATGGGCACCTTTACCAATTTATGTCCTGCTTTTAGGCAAATAAGGGGAGGGTGGGAGGGCAGAGAGCTTTTCTTGTACCTGCGTCTTCTCAATTGCCTTCACTCAAAATAACCCTTGTGACAGAGTGGCATATTTTGGTGTGGCATATTCTGCCACACTCTACTACTCTAATGAACCCTTTAGCTACTTCAATCAGGCTTCCAGGTCAACCAGTACTGAAATTACTTTTCTTGTGGTCACCCATGACCTCCCTGTTGGCAAAGCCAGTGGCTGCTTCACATCCTCAGCTCATTCAACCCAGGGGGCCCTTCCCGCTGTTTTGAGGCCATCTGGGCTGCTTCCCTCCCACCAC
>NW_007735947.1:32331-34730 GCF_000696425.1 Galeopterus variegatus
ACCTAGATGCTCCCAAATTCATAATGAGCTTAGAATCCTCCCCTAAACTCCAGACCCAAATTTTTACTCAATTACTAATTCGATATCTGAGTTATCACAAAGTTTGAATTTAAACAGAGTTTTTCACTTGGCCTTTCCCAGATCCCAGTAGACTGGCACATTTACCCAGTTCAGGCCAAAGCCTGAGAATTCATACTTTTGGGTTTGTTTTGTTTTGTTTGGCTGCTGGGCAGTATGGGGATCTGAACCCTTGACCTTGGTTTTACAACACTGCACTCTAACCAGCTGAGCTAACTGGCCAGCCCATCCTTGCTTTCTCCCTTCTTCTCATGTGCCACATCCAATTCGTGGATAAGACCTTTGAGATTATTCCAAGTAGCCTTTGAATCTGTCCATTTTTCCATACAGTGGCCACCATCCTGGCCTCCATCTCTATTATATAACACAGATATAATGTATCCAATCTACTATAATGCTCTACATGTAAAATACAATAATCTCTGTGATATAATACTAATCCACATATCAATAGATAGATTAGTCATTCTCCCCTGCTTAGGACTCTGCACCGCTCGCTGCCCATGGCCGCTGGAAGAGAATCCAGACAGGCTCTCAGGAGGCTGCCCGCCTCCTCCACCTTATCTCCTTCTGTCTAAGCTCCCACCTGCATGTGGTCCCATCTGTCCCCTCAGCATGTCTAGCCCATCCTACCTTGAGGCCATGACACTTGCTGCTCCTTCTCCTCAGATGCTTAAAACTCAGCTTATTTCATACAACAAAGAGGAAAAGAGTGTGTAGCAAACATAAGAGGTTAGAACCCTTAGTATTCATGATTTGTACACACTGATTAGAGAAAGCATGACGACCCCCCATAGTTTAGTGAGGGCAGAAAACATATGCAAGCTATCTGTGAGAGGATTAATAAAAGAGAAAGTATATTTGACCTTACTAGGAACCAAAAGTGCAAAGTAAAACAATAATAATATCTATTTTCTGCCTATCATGTTAGCGAAAGGTTACGTATACATGTGTATACGTACGTAATGTCGACGCTGATGAAACTGTTGATGGGAAAATGATTCGGTATGATTTTGTGATAAAATGATGCCTCAGAATGGTTTTCTGACTTTTAACCCAGTAATCCTACTTCTGAATCAGTCCTTAAAGAACTAGTTAGGAAAGACAAAATAGATTCACGCACAAAATTTTATCTCTGTATCACTTAAAAAATATAAGAATTTTTCTTTCAAACAATTTAAGATGTTATTATTAGAGTCAGAGTTAGAAGAAAAAAGGAAGGATATGAGATTATACACACAAATATCTACATACATGCGTGGGTGTATATATTAAAATTAAAAGAAAAATGTAAACAGCCAGAAAGAAACACTGAGTGTCTGCCTCATCTAAGTATTTACAATTCCTGGTAACCCTGCAGGTAATAAATAAAGTAAATTTTAATATCATAAACATCTGTATATTTAATACATTCAAAATTAATCCGTTCAAATATCCCTCATGTCTGAATCCTGTTGTTTACTCCCAGGTCACTGCTTCTTACTCAGCCCTCGTCTCTCACTGATTTCAGGGGCTTTAGACATCCACTAATACAACGTAATTGTAATGTGGGCATCAATTGTTGGGTTAAAACTGGAAATCTTGAGAACGATGCACAGTTCCATGAAGTCGCAGCATGAAACACCGCTGCAATCCTTCCCTCTCCCCACACCCCCATCATTTAACAGGGAAAGAGGGTAATGAGCAAAGGTAAGTGCGATTTGAGCATCCATTTAAGAAGCCCTTAGAAGAAGTTGACTGTGGGGTTTTGGGTTTTTTTTTCTTTTGGTTTCCCCTAAACCCTCGTGGTTAGGCTGTGAAATTCAAAAGTAAAGGGAAAAACTGCCCTAAGCCAGGTTTGCAGAGGACGGGCTGTGCTTGGAGCCCGGCGGGCTCTGGAGAGGCTGAGCCAGGCATTCACCCGGTTAGAGAAGTGTCACAGGTGCAGATCTGCGACCTAGGGACAGATTCCCTGAGGAAGGCGTGTCTTTTACATCTCCTCAGTCTCCCTGGTATGAGAACACAGGACCCCCAGCCACTCTGCCCTGGATTTCTGCCAACACCCCCTGAAAAGTGCGTTTAGTTCATCCATGGAGTGCTGTGGCCCACAGGGTGATCGTGGGGTGACAGCTGCTACCGCCCATGGAGGCCAAGGCCCTGAGGGAATGGCCTGACTGCTGCTTGTTAGCTCCTGGCTTCAGCGTAACTGTTGAGCTAAGTCACCCGAATTGTGAGCGGTGGCAGTGGGTGAGGAGGCCAACCCCGCGGGGCAGCGCCAGTTGTAGCCGAGACACAAAGCCCGGGAAGGAGCCAGAGCCCTGCCTTCCTTACGTTTGGCTCAT
>NW_007735947.1:34847-35185 GCF_000696425.1 Galeopterus variegatus
GTAGCCGAGACACAAAGCCCGGGAAGGAGCCAGAGCCCTGCCTTCCTTACGTTTGGCTCATGATCAATCAATTCCGAGAGGGAACAGTCTGGAATATGATTTGAAAGAAACTCACCTGTCGTTTCATGTAAACAAATCGATTATGTATAGTATATGCACGTGGAGAGAGAAAGAGACAGAGACCAAGACAGGAGAGAGAGAGAACCAGCAACCCAGGCAGTATATTTTTACCAAAGCATTATCAATTAGCTGTACTTATCTATGGATCAAAGCTGATTTTACTCTTTCTTGCTTGTCTGCTTTTTCCCTACACTTTTGACATGACCATGTATCACTTT
>NW_007735947.1:36362-39497 GCF_000696425.1 Galeopterus variegatus
ATTCCAACCTCACAAGGCTTTTGAGGAGAGAATGTGCAGACTTGGCCGCACGCCAGGCCTCATGCTGGTGCCTTGGTGTGTCTCCTTCCTCCCTTCCTTCATGTTCTGAAAAGTTCTCTACCGTGTGCGGAACTTCCGGGCTTCTCAGTTACAACACAGTTTCATCATGTTTCAAGATAGATCACAGCTTTGTTAGTTGTATCGCATAACAGTAATTGCCATAAGATATCACTGTAGCAGTAATTTATAAACTACCAAACTGGTGAATAAATGCATATTTTCCCTTTCCCACCGACTGACATTTCTTAGTTTATTTCCTCATGTACTTGTGTGATTAATCGAATACCACTTTGTAAACAAAATGCCCCATACATGAATAGTTCAGCAGCTCTGACACGTCACTCAGTCCTGTGTGCTCGGAGCAATGTTTTTTTCAGACTTCATATTCATAAACTAAACCTGTTTACACACACCAGCCTGGAATGCAGAATTTTAGCTTTTTCTAACCAAAGTGGACTCACATCATTCGAGTACAAAGTAATCTGATTGTACAAAACTCCATTCCCTAACTACTGCTCTACATTATCAATATCTGAGGGTGGTAAACAAAAAAACCTTAAAAACAGAGATGGTCATGAATTAAGGAAGAGAGTCGCTAATAAACACTCTGAAATATTACACGAAAGAGAAACCCATTCCTTGAAGAGCCATGTACCAAGCATGATTTCTCCTTAGGTTCAAAGAAAGTTGGTTTTGTGAAGAGATATAAGAATAAAACAAATGATTGCAAAACCACTGGGATGACACAAAGCAGAATTGCTTGATGACTGTGTCTATGCAAATCACAAAAAATGTTAAGTGTTGTTCATCTACAACACTGTTCAGTGATGTGTCCTGGCAATTGCTTCTCTTTGCTCTGCAGACTGCCCTCCACCCCAGCCCTCCACCCCAGACCTCCACCCCAGCCTACTTGGTCAGCCTTGTCACTGGTGAAGTGACAGAAGCCTCCAATTGTCCTGGCAATTGCTTCTCTTTGCTCTGCAGACTGCCCTCCACCCCAGCCTACTTGGTCAGCCTTGTCACTGGTGAAGTGACAGAAGCCTCCATCTGCCCTAGGAGGGGCTCCTTCCACTGACCTATGTCCTTATTAGTGATTCCAAAATCCAGACCACTGTCAAGCCAAACCTTGCCCTGAGTTTGAGGCAAATTTGTTTCTCAACAAAGCCTGACCTGAGGTTTTTTAATATTCTTCATTTATCTCACTTGGTATAAATATTCACAGGCTTCATTGCAAAAAGTATTAATATGTTTAACTTGGGGGTGTTGCCTAGATCCTCCCAGAGATATTTAATCTTGCAGAATGAGTTCCTCATCACCTTTCTAAAATCTGAAGACTGTCAATTAGGGAAAGGTTCCTACCCCCCGGGTCAGAGGGGCAATCATCAGGCACCTGTATAGTTTGGGCAGGAGTGGGTCATGCCCTCTGCTTACGCTGTGTCATCCCCCTGGGAAGGTGCCTTCATGGTGCTGGCCCCACCCACTCCATGCTTCAGATCCATCTGGGGGCTGTGGAATATACTATAAAGCATATGTACTTCACAGGGCCTGGTTTTCCAAAGCCTTGCAGTTTCAAATATTGACCTTGCAAGGACTGGAAATTTTCCTCAGGCTATAAGTCTCTGGTGTAAGGTAAAGATTTGTGGCACAGCAAGGTTGCTGGCTCAAGACAGACTAGTTACTGATTGTTATGTAAAGATACTGAGAAATTGCTATAAGAAGGAATGTTTGCTAAGATCAAGCTTTTGTTATTTGCCTTACTGGAATGTCATCTGGCTTGTTTCACTGAAAGTTACCAGCCTATGGGGCCGGCCCGGTGGCGCACTGCTATAGTGCGCCGCTTGGGAGTGTGGCGCCGCTCCCGCCGAGGGTTCAGATCCCACATACAGACCGGTTCCCGCTCACTGGCTGAGTGAGGTGCGGGTGTGACACCGAGGGTTGCGATCCTATTGCCGGTCCCGGTCCGGTACGGGCGCGACACTGAGGGTTGCGATCCGTTGCCGGACACGAAAAAAAAAAAAAAAAAAAAAAAAAAAAAAAAAAGGAAAAAAAAAAAGAAAGTTACCAGCCTATATTGTTAAACTATAACCCCACCTATGTCTTTTCCTGTAACTTCCTGGCCTGGAAAATAAATGCAGGAAGAGAACCCCAATTCGGCATTAATTTCCCGAGGAAGGGTTGCCTCTTGCTGGAGGGTCCCAGGGAAATTAACCACTTCGGGGCCTCTCCCTGCTCAGAAGAGATAGGCTTTGAGTAATCCTTTGCATCTCTGTCACCCAGGGGAAGTGGGGTGATGAATCTGTGGGGGGTGAAGCAATGCAAAGCAACAGGGGGCCACTCTCTTATGCCTCCCCACCCCAGGTAGTGACCCTCTGTGATTCCAACTGGGTCTCCAACAATTCAATTTAATTCTGACACTATCCACCTGGAATTAACATCAGACCCCCACAGATTAAGGGCTCAATCCCACAAGCCTGCTCCCACTTTAGATGCCAGTTGAAAGTCCCAAGGGCCACCTGTACTTCTGAACAACCGGCTGTAAATCTGGGGTTCCTACCACCAATTCTCATGTTTGATAATCTGCTAGAATGGCTCACAGAACTCAGAAAAACTTTACTTACATTTACTGGTTTACTATAAAGAACACTATGAAGGATGCAGATGAGCAGCCAGATGAGGTTACACAGGGCAAGGTTGGAAAAGACCCAAGCGCAGGAGCATCTGTCCCATGGAGCTGGATTGCGGCACTCTCCTGGGAGATGGATATGTCACCAGCCCAGAAGCTCTCCAAATCTTGTTGTTCAGGAGTCTTTATAGAAATCAATATGAGCCTTCGTCCCCTCCCCAGAGGTCAGGGGGTGAAGCTGAAAATATCCACTCTCTAATCAGCATTTGGTCTTTCTGGTGACCCCCACCCCCAATCCAAAAGCTCTCTAGGAACCTAATTCTGAGTCACCTCACAAGCACGAACTCAGGTGTGGTGGAAAGGGGCTCACTGCAAATCACGAAAGACCCTTTATCACTCAGGAAATTCCAAGGGTTTCAGGAGCTCTGTGCCAGGAACCAGGGACAAATCCC
>NW_007735947.1:41091-41682 GCF_000696425.1 Galeopterus variegatus
ATCGGTGGCTCCCCAGGCATCCTTGCTCCTCAGCAGTGAGTGCTGAGACCCACGTGGTGGGATCCCTGCTTTCTGGCCTGTCATCTCCTCTCTGGTCAAACAGCACAGGCCCAGCCCTATAAAAAGCCCCATATGACATCGCCCTGCCAAGCCCCTCTCAGGTTCCTCTGGGGCGTGTCCCCCTTGCTATCACAAGCTAATAAACCTGGGGTGTGTGCCCACCAGTTTGTCCAAAGNGACCGGCTGTAGATAGGGGTCCCCACACCCCTGTCCTCAGGTTTGGTTAGCTTGCTAGAGTGGCTCACAGAACTCAGGGAAACACTTCCTTACATTTACCGGTTTGTTATAAAGGATAATACAAAGGATACAGGTGCAGAGCCGCATAGAGCCAGGCATGGGAGAGGGGGCGGAGCTTCCACGCCCTCCTTGGGAGTGCCACCCTCCAGGTATTCAGAAGCTTTCTGGTCAAGTTCCTTTGGGGGTTTTATGGAGGCTTCATTACATAGGCATGGTTGATTAACTTAACCTTCAGCCCCCTCCCCCTACCTGGGGCTGAAAGTCTCAACCCTTTAATGTTGACTTGGTCTTTCC
>NW_007735947.1:43751-44041 GCF_000696425.1 Galeopterus variegatus
ATCATCATGTTGCAAGGATACCTGCACTCCCATGTTCATCGCAGCTCTATTTACAATAGCTAGGAGTTGGAACCAACCTAAATGTCCATCAGTGAATGAATAGATAAGGAACAGGTGGCATACATACACAATGGAATACTACTCTGCCATAGAAAGGAATGAAATTCTGCTATTCCCAGAAATATGGATGAATTTAGAGAAAATTATATTGAGTGAAATAAGCCAGGTACAGAAAGAGAAATACTTCATGTCCTCCCTCATAAGTGTGAGCTGGGAGAGAGAGAGAGAGA
>NW_007735947.1:44712-47109 GCF_000696425.1 Galeopterus variegatus
CGGTCTGTATGTGGGATCCGAACCCTCGGGCGGGAGCGCCGCCGCACTTCCCAAGCGGCGCACTATCCAGTGCGCCACCGGGCCGGCCCTATCATAGTTAGATTTTAGAAGGATTACTATCAAAGTGATATTTTGTCTTCGTGCACATTAATGTCAGCCTGTCCCAATTGTGGTGGTATTAACTTTCATCACTTTCTTAATTAAGGTGCTTTCTGGCAGATTTCTTTTCTGTAAAATCATCTTTTTCCCCTTGTTAATTATAAGTAACTCATCAAACTTTCAATCAGTAGTTTCAGCATCTATTGATCATTTTCAATTCCAGCATCCCTTCTATATTTCTTAGTAGGCATTCCACAGTATCAATAAGATATAATTCATTATTGTCATGCATTCTTTAATAATACATCATTCTTTAATAATACAGAAATACGAGAGGAAAAAAAAATAATACAGAAATACTTAGGAATAAAGAGCATGCTTTCTTCAACTTACTCTGAAATGATTTTTGAAAAAAATGAGTATGTATGTACATACACAAATGTATGCCTATATAAGGGTATTTTAAAAGTTCATGGAAAAATACAGATCTTTCCATGAACTTTTTAAAGACTCCTTGTACATAGATAGAGATAAAAATAGGAAGAGAGAGACAGAGAAAGAGAAAGAGAAACAGAAAGGGAGAGGTTACAAACTGGGTGGCTTAAAACAAGAGAAAGTATTCTTTCCCAGTTCTGGAAGCTAGAAGTCCGAAATCGAGGTGTCAGCAGGACTGTGTTCCTTCAAAGGCTCTAGGGGAGCCCCTTCGTGCCTCCTCCAGCTTCTGGAGGCTCCAGGCACCCCTCGGTTTGTGGCAGCATCATGCCAAACTCTGCCTCTGTCTTCACGTGGCCGTCTTCTCTGTGTATGCATTTCTGTGTTTTCTCTTCTTATAAAGACACCAGTCATAGATTTCTCTTCCCTCTTTAGCCATTAATAGTGACTACGTGTAATAATGGAACTAAGTGTCAATTAAGGCCATTTCTCTTTCATGGTAATAAAAACACAAAAGCATATAAAACCATTAAATTAATGGTGACTTTAAACTATCTGTACGGGCCGGCCTGTGGCTCACTTAGGAAAGTGTGGTGCTGACAACATCAAGTCAGGGGTTAAGATCCCCCTACCAGTCATCTTTTAAAATAAATAAATAAATAAATAAACTGTCTGTAAAGGAAGGTCAGACCACACTTTGGTAAGTGAAAAAGGCAGATGACTCAACCATGGTGAGGTTGATGTGGCCCATACCTCCTGTCCCAGATAGTAACTGCTGCCTCCAGCTGCTCATCATAGTGACAGATGCAAGTTTGCTTAGACATCCCAGCACAAAGTCTCCATTCAGTCCAAGCAACTTAATCCTCAGCTGGTTCTTGACCATGGAGTCTAAAGCTGTGAGGTCAATAAAAGCAACAAATAATTTTATATGTTTCCTTGACAGATTTCTTCCAAGATACTTGAGCATGATAATAGTTAGCAGTTTCACGTGTCTAAAATCCAGGAAATCCTGATTAGGAAACTATGAGGGAGGCGATTCCTGACCCGGGTGACCATGTGACCCATCAGCCAAGCCTGGGAACCCAGCGAGGTGAAATGCTGGGATAAGTTGCCCAACCTGGGTGGATCTGGTAGATCTGTATTCAGGGGAATAAAGAGGAAATACTTTGGGAAGTTGTGATAATGTCTATAGAGGGTCTATGGAGGGACCTTCACATTCATGGAATTTGTACAGCTGAGAAATAAATTACCACAAATTTAGTGACTTAGAAAATGACAACCATGTATTAGCTGTCAGTTCTGTAGGTCAGTAGTTTGGATACAGCATGACTAGGTTCTCTGCTCAGGGTGTCACCAGGCTAATGTCCACATATCAGCCACCTGCATTCCCATCTGGAGTGGAGGGTTCCCTCTCAGTCTCAGTGGTTGTGGAAGAATCCAGCTCCTTATGGTTGTGCAATTGAGGTTGCCATTTTGTTGCTGGCTGTCAGCCAGGGGCTTCTCACAGGTCCTAGGGCTGCCTGCATCTCCATCTTCAAAGCCAGTAATGGAGATGCTTCCTTGATCTGAATCCCTCTCACACTTTGAATCTCATTCTCCTTTGGAAGAACTCAGTCCTTCTAGGCCTAAAGGTCTGTCATGGGTGGGGCCTTCCAGACTTCTCAAATGCCTTCACAGCTTTTTTCCCATTGTCCTGGCTATTAGCACCTGGCTGCCTCATTGTCAAGCAAATGTCTTAGTAACCAGTTTATCTGCTTTACCCTTGCATTTTTCTGTGGCTCTCCTCTTCTTTACCTCATGGCCAAGCTGCAAATTTTCCAAATCTTTACGCTCTGCTTCCCTTTTAAATTCTGGCTTTACATCATG
>NW_007735947.1:47915-50323 GCF_000696425.1 Galeopterus variegatus
AGTGTCACCAGGATAATGTCCACATATCAGCCACCTGCATTCCCATCTGGAGTGGAGGGTTCCCTCTCAGTCTCAGTGGTTGTGGAAGAATCCAGCTCCTTATGGTTGTGCAATTGAGGTTGCCATTTTGTTGCTGGCTGTCAGCCAGGGGCTTCTCACAGGTCCTAGGGCTGCCTGCATCTCCATCTTCAAAGCCAGTAATGGAGATGCTTCCTTGCTCTGAATCCCTCTCACACTTTGAATCTCATTCTCCTTTGGGACAACTCAGTCCTTCTAGGCCTAAAGGTCTGTGAGGGGTGGGGCCTTCCAGACTTCTCAAATGCCTTTACAGCTTTTTTCCCATTGTCCTGGCTATTAGTACCTGGCTGCCTCACTGTCAAGCTAATGTCTTAGTAACCAGTTTATCTGCTTTACCCTTGCATTTTTCTGTGGCTCTCCTCTTCTTTACCGCTTGGCCAAGCTGCAAATTTTCCAAATTTTTACTCTCTGCTTCCCTTTTAAATTCTGGCTTTACATCATGCCTTTGCCGCCATAACTCAGAGTAGGCTGTTAAAAGTAACCATGCAGCTTCCTTACTGCTTTACTGCTTAGAAATTTCTTCAGCCAGACATTCTGGTTCACAACTCTTACGTCCCACCTTCCATAAAGTCCAAGGGCATGGACACAAAGCAGCCAAGTTCTTTGCTATGGTGTAGCAAGGGTGATCTTTCGTCCAATTCCAGATAAGTCCCTCATTTCTATCTGAGACCTCATCATCCACATGGTCTTTACTGTCCACATTTCTATCAGCATCTGGTCACAACCATTTAACCAATCTCTAAAATGTTCCAAACTTTCCCTCATCTTTTTCTCTTCTTCTAAGTCCTCCAAACTCCTTGAACCTTTGTCTATTACCCAGTTCCAAAGCCGCATCCACATTTTCAGGTATCTGTGTAGCAACACCCCATTCCTCGGTACCAATTTTCTGTATTAGTCCATTTGTGTTGCTATAACAGAAGTACCTGAGACTGGGTAATTTATGAAGAATAGAGGTTTATTTGGCTTACGATTCTGGGACAGCTGCATCTGGCATGGGATTCAGGCTGCTTCTACTCATGGTGGAAAGCAGCAGGCAGCCGGTGTGTACAAGCAGATCACATGGTGAGAGGAAGCAAGAGAGAGAGGAGGTGCCAGGGTCTTTTAAACAACCAGTTGTCATGGGAACTAATAGAGTGAGAACTCACCCATTCCTCCTCCCTCCCCCAGGGAGAGCATTAGTATATTCACAAGGGATCCACCCCCATGACTCAAATCAGTTTCCAACACTGCCACATTGAGGATCAGATTTCCACATGAGTTTCGGTGGGGACAACACATCCAAACTCTATCACCACCCTAGAACCCATATGAGAGGGGGAAGGTGACACAGCTGCTCTGGCACATCCATCAGGGTGGCTCCTTCTGGATACCTCAGGACACGGTGCTGCCATGGGCTCTTCTGAGCCCAGCTTCTCACAAGCCCTTTCCAGCAACTACTTCACCACCTTCACCACCCGGGTCAGGCTGAAAAGGCAAACCCATATCTGGGGTTAGAAAATCCCATTTCCGGGCTGGCCGGTTAGTGTAGTTGGTTAGAGCATGGTGTTATAACACCAATGTTAAGGGTTCAGACTCCCATACCATCCATCCAGTCCCCCCCCCAAAAAAAGTCCCATTTCTGAAGTTTTTTCCGCCCCCCTGGGAAACTTTTCCAAATATAAGCCTTCAACCAACCCCTGACAACATGTGGATGTGATGTATGAGCAATGGTGCCACTGAAATGAGTTGTAAAACTTGGTTGTGAAATCCTTGAATTCTCCCTAATATCTGTATTATAGTCATAAGCTATACAACTCTAAATGTGTATGTTATAAAAATTGAATTTGTAAATTCATGGGTGCGAGAACTTTAATTTGATTTAGAATGCTTTTTAAGCTGGCTGATCTCATCTGTGCAGACAGTCACTTATACGTGTATATTCGGCATCCTTTACGTCTCTTTCATTAACAGGTGCCCTTACTGGGAAGAACAGGGCGAGAATCCTGGCCCTGGCCCCTTCTCTCTCTCCTTCGCTCCCTGTCAAGCATGAGAGCCTGTTCATTGGCTCTAAGATGACAGAGGGCGGGGCCTCCCAGAGCAGCTGTCAGTCTCCCGATCACCAGGTGAGCGGAGCGAGGCCCCTCCCCGTCGCGCCTGCACGGTGCGGCCGTTGACGCCCGAGCCAGGGAGGCGGGGCAGTTGCAGTTTGGCGGGAGCGGGAGCAGCAGGCGGCGGTGGCGGCGACTGAGTGGACGCGGGCGGCGCTGTCTAGCTCCGGCGGGAGTGCGAGGGAGTGACGGCGAAGCGCTCGGGGGTCTGCGGACGGCGGCCTCGGTGGCCGGCAGGTGAGG
>NW_007735947.1:51246-56364 GCF_000696425.1 Galeopterus variegatus
TCTGGGAGATGCTACAAGGAAAAGAACTGGTTCCTTGGTCAAATAAGTTTGGGGAACGGTGCTGTGTCCGTTCCTTCTCCCCTTAGAGTAATTCACATTACCGTATTGGAGGATTTAGCCACAGAACCCTTTTTATTTTATTTTTGGTGTGATCTCTATGAATACCCATGAAATCCAGTAAAGAGTGGATGTTCCCCCGAGTAGCCATTGTGACCTGTTGGTCACGGGTGTCCTTATACGGTGTCTTCTCTTAGGTAAGGTAATGGTGCCTCTCCTTTGTGAACCGAGATTTTGGATGGTAATGTGGTTTGTGTGTGCCTGTGCATTTTGTGGGTAGTACTCAAATTTGGCCCGTACCGTACGGATAAGATATGAGTTATTAAGTTGAAGTCTTAATAGAAGAAATTTAGTTAGAGAGTTTTCACTTCCCGGTGAATTACCTGACTGTACACACAATTACAACTCTCCTGGCTGCACTCCTTAATTGTTAGTGTTTTTCCCTAGTATGTTAGAGACACTTGGGGAAAAAAGGTTACTGCTGTTTCTGAAGAGCTACTCAGGTGGATTATTTAGAAGTTGAAAATAATGGTCTAGGGCACTTCTTTTGATTTAGCTGTTAGCAGAATCTTAGTTTGCTGAGAAAGAGCATTTAAATGTAAATAGTCCTTTTATATTTATTAGGTGCTTGATTGAAAGTGTTTACTCTTCCTTTTCCTTGAATGAAAAGAAATTAGAAGAAATCAATCATTTTGTCTCAGCATTTTGTTCAAATTGGAAGACATGGTATTATGAGAAGAAAGGGGACTGTGGAGTTAAACATGGAATCAGCCCAGCCTTTCAGGTGGAATCTGGCTGTAAGTGGAGCTCCACTCCTTCCTGGTCCAAAGCCACATTTGCTGATTTATAGTCACATGGCCTTTTTAAACCTTCAGTTCCTTAGTTGTAAACTGGGGTTAAACGTACCTTATAAGGCTATTTTGAGAATTAGATGGAATTCTGATCTGTAGAGTTCCCAGTACAGTTCCTNTCGTCCTGGGTGTGCAGGGAGGGGCGGGACCCCAAGGGTTGGGTCACCCCGGGGCGCGGGCCTGCCCTCGGGGGCCGCGGCTGCGCGGTTGCGGGTTCGGCAGCGGCTGGGGGCTGCGCGCTGGGACGGGCGCGGCGGTCTCGGGAACGTCACGCTTTCCGTCCCCCTCACGAGCGACCTTGGATGTACTTGGCGAGGAAGGCGTGGAGAGCAGTTGTGCGGTGCGGGACTGCGCAGCGCCGCGGGCTTGGCCGTCTCGGAGGCTTCTTGCGTGGATGGTGCGTTGGAGATTTTACAGAGGGTCCTTTCGAGCAATGGCTACAGTAATACCTGTCGTGCCATACGCATCCCAAATTTTGTTTACACAGTTGTTTCTGTATTTGTTTGCTTTTTATAATTTGTGCATTGGATCCTGGGTTTTGGAGAGGATTTTGGGGGTGGAAGTGGCGTGGAACCAATCCCCCACGGTTACGGAGGGGCAAACGTGTATGCCTCAGTCATCTCTTTATGTTTAATTTAACATTTTGTAAAAAGGATTTTTGTTGACTTCAGAATATCCCTGGTCCTATTTTTTAGAGTGCCTGTAGTGAACGATTCAGAACAAAAGAACAATACAGGATATCTGTAACTTAATTTTGGAATACCTGAGCTGTGTTTTTATGATGGCGTTCTCTGTGTTACTAGTTGTACAGGATATCTGTAACTTAATTTTGGAATACCTGAGCTGTGTTTTTATGATGGCGTTCTTTGTGATACTAGTTCTGGGAGATGCTACAAGGAAAAGAACTGGTTCCTTGGTCAAATAAGTTTGGGGAACGGTGTGTGTCGGTTCCTTCTCCCCTTAGGGTAATTCACATTACCGTATTGGAGTATTTAGCCACAGAACCCTTTCTATTTTATTTTTGGTGTGATCTCAATGAATACCCATGAAATCCAGTAAACAGTGGATGTTCCCCAGAGTAGCCATTGTGACCTGTTGGTCATGGGTGTCCTTATACGGTGTCTTCTCTTAGATAAGATAATGGTGCCTCTCCTTTGTGAACCGAATGGTTTGAATGTTGATGTGGTTTGTGTGTGCCTGTGCATTCTGTGGGTAGTACTCAAATTTGGCCCATACCGTACGGATAAGATATGAGAGTTATTAAGTTGAAGTCTTAATAGAAGAAATTTAGAGAGTTTTCACTTCCCAGTGAATTACCTGACTGCACACACAATTACACCTCTACTGGCTGCACTCCTTAATTGTTAGCGTTTTTCCCTAGTATGTTAGAGACACTTGGGGAAAAAAGGTTACTGCTGTTTCTGAAGAGCTGTTCAGGTGGATTATTTAGAAGTTGAAAATAATGCTCTAGGGCACTTCTTTGGATTTAGCTGTTAGCAGAATCTTAGTTTGCTGAGAAAGAGCATTTAACTGTAAATAGTCCTTTATATTTATTAGATGCTTGATTAAAAGTGTTTACTCTTCCTTTTCCTTGAATGAAAAGAAATTAGAAGAAATCAGTCATTTTGTCTAAGCATTTTGTTCAATTTGGAAGACATGGTATTATGAAAAGAAAGGGGACTGTGGAGTTAAACATGGAATCAGCCCAGCCTTTCAGGTGGAATCTGGCTGTAAGTGGAGCTCCACTTCTTCCTGGTCCAAAGCCACATTGCTGATTTATAGCCACATGGCCTTTTTAAACCTTCAGTTCCTTAGTTGTAAACTGGGGTTAAACATACTGTATAAGGCTATTTTGAGAATTAGATGGAATTCTGATCTGTAGAGTTCCCAGTACAGTTCCTGAAATACAGCAGCTGGTGCCAGTAAGTGTTGATTTCTTTTCCATTTCCACTTTAGAACTCTGCAGTAGTTTTTAGCATGATATTTTTTTTCATGTTGAAATAAACAGTTTGCTTAGTTGTGCTTCAGTATTGAATCCAATTTAAAGTTAAATTTTTATTGGGTGTCTATTTTATGTCCTTAAAATTGCCATAAGTCCTTTCTAGAACAAGTTACATATGATTTAAATAATACATAAAGATGTATCGTTAACACCTTTTAGTCTGATAGGGAAGATACACATGCATATAATGAGGGAATTCTGTTCTGAAGGGTGTCTGGGAAGAGAAGGTGATGCTGTAGGAGGGTCTAGAATTTTAGAGTAGGAAAGAAGTCCAGGTGGAGAGGACAGCAGGAATGGAAGTGTGAAAAGAGAGCTGAAGAGGCCTGTGAGATTTGAATCCCAGCCAAAGGAGAACCACTGTCACCTTTACTCTTCCAGTGTGAGTGTGTTCCTCTGTGATACGGGGTGAGAACACCTGCCTCCTCAGGCGTAAGCTTCAATGAGATAAAGTGATTAATAGGGCTCCTGGCATGTAGTAAGTGGCCAGTTGATATTGATGGCGATGTTCCCACTGCTAACACCACCTGCACTTTCATATGGCTGGTCTGTCTAGGGATGAATTGGGGGCCAGGTGTTAAATTCTACATGTCACGTTAAAGTGGTTGATGTTTATTCTGTAGGTAGGGAGAAGCCATTGAAAGGCAGGGACAGGATTAGATCCATGTTTTAAAACGGTATGGGGGTGAGTTAGAGGAATGTGCCCATTTAGGATCCTAGTCTTCAGAGTCTGGCCTAGTAGAGAAGTGGACGGTCATTTGAGGCAGGGGGAATTGGTCCAGACTCAAAATGTTAAATATTATATTAAATGTGCTTCTTTGTGAAGGGAGAGTGGGGAGGAGGGATCCATTCAACATGGATATTATCCAAATGTTGAGAGAGGAAATGAAGAGACTAGTAAGGTATTTTTGATGCCACTTGAGATGTTTTTAGGTTGTAGTTTAAGTAGGTTTAATGTTTGGAACTTTGTGCAAATGATGTAACTAATCATGTCATAGCATATTTGTGCAAATGATGTAACTAATCATGTCATAGCATATCTGAATTGCTGTTACTAGCCTGAGCTGGGTCCTAATACAGGTGATAAGCAGAAGAAAGAACGTCCCTTTTCCTATTTACAGGTTTTTTTTTTGGGGGGGGAGCGGGGGTGGGAATTGAGTTACCTCTTTTTGCTTTCCCTCTTTTGAGGATCATTGCAGACCCATGCATTTTTATGTATCCACCGTGTTTTTATCAAATAGCCATTGTGTTTCCTGAGCTTGTCACACAACCTGGGTATGTGGAGGTCCTTTCAAGCTAGTTCTCTTTCCTTTGACGTGACATATTAATCTTTGAAGAGTTTTTTGCTTTTTGACATGAGATGTCTGAGTTTTTCACTTTGTGCTTTTCTTGCCAGCTGCCTATGGGCCATTTCTTTCAGATCCTTTTATTGGGGAGTGGAATTCAGCTACCAAAATCTGGGTGCTGTATGTCCTTTTTTGCTACTAGGGTGCCCCTGCTTTCATTGGACAGACTTGGGAAGTACATAAATTTTGATTTTGTATTGATATTTCCAACTGAAATTTAACATCATAGGGTTTTACCTTGAGTTCATCCTTTTCTCTGTAATATTGAAAATGTGCATTTTTAGCAATATTAATATAATTTCTTTATCCTACAATCAAAATGTAGTATTTTGAAAACAACACTACTAATCAGTCCATTGTAGGCTTATATTTGGTTGCAGTTCATTTTATACTTAAAATATCCACATAAAGATGTACAGTTGACATTCCAAATTATAAAGCCATTTGAAAATATTTTCTGTCTGATTATGTTACCAGTCTGATAGTTGGTTTATTTGCATGAAATCCTGAACTTTTCAAGATTGCTTTAATTTTTTATTTAATATATCTTTTTTTCCTCTCTCATCACTATACTGACAAGGATATTTAATGTATTTTTCAACACAGAAAATATTTATGTGAACATTCATGTAGTTCAGAAATCAGAACTGTATAAAAAGCTGTGTTCACAGTGTCTCTTCCTTCAGTCCCTCCAGTGGTTCCTTTCCTGCCCCAGCTATATTAGTTTCTGATTTCTTGTTTTGGTGTTTCATTTTTAGAAACATAAGCACATACGAAGACTTTTATTTCCATTTGTTACACAAAGGTAGTATTCTATGCCCCCTGTCCTGCTTGTTCTTAATGTATTCTGGACATCACTTCATAG
>NW_007735947.1:57044-67079 GCF_000696425.1 Galeopterus variegatus
AAGAAAGACAGATGTAAAGTGGGGAAGAACAAGAACAAGCTGGAAGCTGTGCCACTTCCTGTTGCCTCTGACCCTGGTTGTGTGTGTGGCCTGTAAGAGCTGGGCCCTTGGCATGAGGGTAAACACACATTTAGCTTGGGAGGCAGAGAAGTTCAGTGGGCATTCGGAGGAAGGTGGAGCAGCAGTTGCAGGCCAGTCACTGCCTCACATGAGTGAGATGAGCCAGAAGAACAGCAGAACAACAGTGTGTGGACTACAGGACGGTTGCTCCTTCCCTTGTACCCTCCAGCTGCTGCACGCAATTCTCTTGAGGCCCACGCAAGGCAGAAACATACAGGGAAGNCCCCAGCTATATTAGTTTCTGATTTCTTGTTTTGGTGTTTCATTTTTAGAAACATAAGCACATACATAGACTTTTATTTCCATTTGTTACACAAAGGTAGTATTCTATGCACCCTGTCCTGCTTGTTCTTAATGTATTCTGGACATCACTTCATAGAAGCGCTGCATCCTTCTTTTGTGCTTGCTGCTTTTCTCCTAAAGATGAACATGTGGGTTGTTGATGTTCTGCTGCTGTTATGAATATTGCTGCAGTGAATAGCCTTGTGCATATGTTGTTTTGTATTTGTGCAGGTAGAGCATTAAGATAGTGAGATATTGGGTAAAAGGCAAACACATTTGTAACTTAGTATCAAAACATTACATTTTTAAAAAGCAGGTCTGTTCCTGTCACCCTTTTACTTAAAGCTGTCAGTGGCTTCCCATTGCTTTACAGACAAACTTTTGAACGTGGCCTCAAGGGTGTGCGTAATTGCTTTGGGCCTCAGCCTCATCTGCACTGCATTCCCCTTGCTTTCTTTGCTTTAGCTGTCCTGGGCCGTCCTGTCTGCCATGTTCACCATTTTCTTCTCCACCAGGGATCTTGGCACTTGTTCGTTTCCTCTGCCTGGAATGCTTTTCTTTGCTTGTTTCAGTAATTCCTAGTCTTCTAAGCATCACTTCTTCATGAAATTTCTTTTTGGGTGAGTTCGCGGGTTTTCGTAACAGAAATAGAGAGATTTGTCTGCACTGGTATCTATCAGCCACTACAACAACCATCATTTGTCTGAAATTCTTGAATTTTTTTCTTGACCCCCTGAAGCCAGGTCCTCTTGGTGCTTATCAAAATTACAGTGTTAGGTTAGTTTATGTAATTTAATTAATTTTAGTTTTTGCAAAAAGGCTGAGCTTCATCAAAGTAAGGAGAATTGCTGTTTTTGTCCATAATTGCTTCTCTGGTATTTAACTCTGTACTGTGAGTGCTCTAACTCCCCTGTGCAGTAGCTAGAATTAAATAATGAGGAAGTTGAGGCTGTGCAGTGAAATGTCTGGTCTGCTGCACAGATGTTTATCATTGAGTGGTTATTAAGTAAACATTTGAATTTTAATTGTAATTTATTTTCAGGATCACATAGTTAGGGTGCAGTCAGAAAAATGGAACCACTAGGGTAGGTGAAGATAAAATTATATAATGTGTGTATTACTTATTGAAGGGATTTGTTAGAGGCATTTGAGTTCATGCAGTGTGGGAGCTGGCTATGCAGTTTCTATGGTGCTGTGTCTTGGTACTTGGTGCTGCAATTTGAAGTCCAGAGGACAGACATTTGGACAAGAAAGACAGATGTAAAGTGGGGAAGAACATGAACAAGCTGGAAGCTGTGCCAGTTTCTGTTGCCTCTGACCCTGGTTGTGTGTGTGGCCTGTAAGAGCTGGGCCCTTGGCATGAGGGTAAACACACATTTAGCTTGGGAGGCAGAGAAGTTCAGGGGGCATTCGGAGGAAGGTGGAGCAGCAGTTGCAGGCCAGTCACTGCCTCACATGAGTGAGATGAGCCAGAAGAACAGCAGAACAACAATGTGTGGACTACAGGACGGTTGCTCCTTCCCCTGTACCCTCCAGCTGCTGCACACAATTCTCTTGAGGCCCACCCAAGCCAGAAACATACGGGGAAGGAAATTGTGGGGAATGTAGTTCAGCTTAGCCAAGTTAAAACATTACAAAGCATGAGATGAGCTCAGGGTTTTATATTCTCAGCTCAGGTTGTATATAAAGGATTTGAAAATTTCTGTGAGTGTCCTTAAAGACAGTGGAAATGGATTCCAAATTTGTTGGTGAGTGCATTGATTGGTGAGGAATGGAATCCTAAAAATTGGATTGGGGCATATGGTCAGATTGCAATTAAGCTGGAGACCTTGAACTTGTAAATGCTGCTGAGCTGCCTTTGCCAGTCTACACATCCTTTCCAACCCCAGCCACAAGAAATGAATCTTCCTTTGTCCTAAAAATCTGTACTTGGCCTCCCCTCAGGTGGTTGCCTTGCAAGGTACTGCTTTTCTTCAGAACCTGCACCCCCCATCACTCATTCTCCCAGACTGGTGACTGGACTCAAGTTGCAGCAGGCGCCAGAGGGTGAGGTAACCCATGAGGAGGTACATTGCACTCTAAAGGATTGTGCAGTTTTGTCACTACACTTGCCTTCCGTATCTGTGGGTTCCACATTTGTGGATTCAACCATCCCCAAATGGAAAAGATTTGGAAAACCAATAAAAAATAACAATGCAACAATAAAAAATGATATAAATAAAACAGTTTAATACAACAACTATTTACATAGCATTTACATTGTACTAGGTATTATAAACTACCTAGAGGTGATTTAAGGTGTATAGAGGTGCATAGGTTATATGCAGATATGCCATTTAATGTATGGGATTTGAGCATTTCTGGGTTTTGGTTTCCATGTAGGTCCTGAAACCAACTCACCATGGATACCCATGAACAACTCTATATAGACAGGAACATGGGGGAATATCTGTGGGGTGGGATCTTAAGGGTGTCAGATAATACTGGAAGGAATTTAAAGGTGGACCAGGCAGAATGTCTTGATAGAGGCCCACTACGTAGAGATTCTGGATTCAGTGTTGTAGCCCAAGAGGTGAGAAAGAGCTCTAACAGTTTGGATGATTGGCTGCAACAGAAACCACAAGGTGGCCTACACCGAGTGAAGTTGAGTCACTGATACTGCCTTGGTATAACATAGAGGAAGGGATCCAAAGCTTAGAGAGATAGAAATGTTCGAGTAGATTTATCGCCTTAACACCTGCTCACCCACTGTGGGAGGATTCAGAGTTCGTGCTTTTTATATCATAGCTGTAAGAAATAAATCTGGGAGGGGAACCCCTGTATCCTGAGAGCTTGTGTGGTCACTCTTCTCTGAAGGTTAGAAATTAGAGTAGGAACTGCTGCCTGCCCCTGAACTGAGATCCTTAAATGCAGTGAGGATAATTGGATCCTAGGGTGGCAGTGGCCAGGTGTCTGCTTGTAGTCAGTCACCAAAGACAAGGTAGGTGTGGTTACTATAAGGGACAGTGGAGCCAAAGCTGTAATCAGAATAGTCTGACCTGTGGCATTGACTAGGTGACCATGGTGTCCCTAGAACAGAAATGGAGGGGCAGTGTCCTCAAGTCTTTGTTGGTCTCTAGATCTAGTGAACAGAAGTCTGACTTGAATTGTCACAACAGAGAATTCTGGCCCCTCAATTCGCAGACTTGTGTCATTTCACAGACCCAGAGTCCTTTGAGTGAAGGGGAAAAGTCAGATCCCCTCAAAGAATGACTTTTTTTTTTCTGTACTAGAGTGTGTTTGGGGTGGCATGGGGGAAACAACAACCTGTTGTTTACTAACATTATCTTATCATCTGAGTACTGTATATTCTCATCTTTGTCCATTTATCTTTAGGGGTCAAATTTTTTTCAGTAATATTGGTATTGATAACAACATGGTATAAATGTATCAGAATTGCATCTGATGGTTGAAGATAGCATTGCTAATTGATTTTACAATACTGGTCCCTATAATAGTTCCTAACTTCTTTTTGACCATATTTCTTTGAGGAAACCAAAGAAAGATGTGTACAGTTTTGCATATGATATCAGGTGATTCGCAAGGCCCCTCTAGGCCATCTTTAGGAACAACCTGCCTTAGCCAAGTTTTTGCATATCTCAGATGGCAGTAATAATACAGTAGTCTCCCCTTATCTGTGGGGGATACATTCCAAGATCTCCAGTGGATGCTTGAAACCATGGATAGTACTGAACCCTGTCCTGTATATGCTGTGTTTTTTTTTCTGTACATACACCACCTATGATAAAGTTAAGTAAGTTTGGCACAGTAAGAGATTAACAACAATGACTAGTAATAAAATAGAACAATTATAATAATATGCTGTAAAAAAAAGTTATGAGACTCTGGACTCTCTCCCACTTTCCCTCTGTTCCCCTTCTCCCCTCTCAAAATATCTCATACTATACTCACCTATTTTTGGACTTTGGTAGACCTTGAGTATCTGAAACCAGGGAAGGCGAAACTGCAGATACCAGGGGGACTACTGTACGCTGATGATGGCTTTTAGCTTTGGCATTGTCGGTTCTACATGCTGTCACCTCAGTAGTCTGTGGCTTCAAGTAACCCTAAGGCTGAATCAGAAGAGCTTTGAGGTGGGGCTTTGAGAGTTAGGGCAAGGGGAGGAAAGGCTAGGAAAGCTGAGAGATGTGGTAACAAGCACAAAGAAAGTACAACAGGTGGTGCAGGAGTAAAACCCAGTGATGCTGGATGAGGTCAATGATTTGGTAACATGAAAGTCATTGTTTAATGACATTGTGGGTCAGATTTCAGTGGGGTAGCCCAAGCAAAGGATTGTTTGTGTTTAAGGGTGAAGGAAATTTGACCATGGGTTTTAGGTTGAGAGAAAGAGTGGGAAAGAGGAATTAAATAAAACACTCTGATGCTTAAACAGATGACTTATGTGCTGTCTCTGTACTCTCCATGTTGTTGTTATTTATGGAAGAAATGACCTTTCTCTGCAAAATACTGGTTGGTAAGCTTCACTGAGCAAGATGGATGTTCTTTGTGGGTGGCAAGAAGGTAATGTAGGTGATCTGGACAGGCAGAGAAAGTAGGCAGGCAGATGAGAGTACCACTCACCCCTGTGCCAATGCCGGCTCTTCCTTGAAAGGTTCCTTGTCTCCCGGTGCTGGAGTGTTCTGTCCTCCTCAATTCCTCATCCTCAGTAAATGTTTGTTGACCTAAATATTCTGGCATTTTGGACTTGCCTGTTTTTTCCATTGAAAACTATTTCTAAAAATTCAATTTTTTGAAGTATATCTGTGGGTGAAGTTAATTAGTATTCAGGATATTTTGATCCACTGTTTTCAAAAATCATGTAAAATACAAACCCCAGATTAACCAAGATCATCAGACTCTGATGGCTTTGGTGCACGACATTTCCAGATTTCCTCCAGCTTGGATAGATGTGTACTTAAGCTAGTGGCATCACTTCTTTATTGGTGAGTGCTGTGGGCCAAATGTGTCTCCCAAAAGTTCATGTGTTGCAGACTTGATCTCTGCTGTAACAGTGTTAAGAAAATGGGAAGTCCAGTTATGATATTTGAAAGATGGGGCCTTTGAGAGGCGATTGGATTGTGAGGACTGTGTCCACATGAATGGATTAATCCATTTGTGGAGTAATGGGTGGATAGTATAATGGATTGTCATGGGCACGTACTGGTTGTTTTATAAGGAGAGCTCATGAAAGATCTCATGCCGTCCTTACCATGTGAATGCCTGCTTTGCCACGGGACCCTGAAGAGAGTTCCCAGCCTCCAAAATGGTAAGAAATGAATTTTGTTTCTTTATAAATTACCCAGTTTTGAGTTTTCTGTTATAAGCAGTAGAAAATGGACTAATACAGTGAGCTTGAATGCATTCATCAATTTCTTTTACCCATTCTTAGGCTGAGTTTTTAAATTTTGTTCCGTTTTGTTAAATTAATATTTTTGAAGGTTCATTGTTAGAAGACAGTTTGGGTTGTAAATGCAATCCATAAATGAGTGTAGCTGATGTTGGAATTAAAAGAATTCTGTGCAGAAGTCTAATTCACTATTTGGAGCATGACTGATTCCCTGTCCTAAACATTCTGAATTTTATATGAAAAATTAAACATTGTTTAAGCTCCTAAATGCACTATTAAAAGACCATCTTTGTTAAGTAAGTATAAAAGTCTGTTGAATGATCTTTTTTAGTTAGAATTAATCTGTGGGTTAAAACTCTTGGTAAGTTTTTGGTTTGATTTGGTACTGTTTAACTCTGAAATTTTTCCTTTAAATTGATTCAGCAAAAGATAAAAGTAATCCTATGTACTTTTCATTCATAATTACTCTTCAGAACCTTGAAAATAACAGTCCACAAAGTAAGGTTCACCTAAAATACATATAGCCTTTAAATAAGTAACTTATATTGTTGGTGGGATGATAATTTGATAGAACCTTTTTGGAGGGTGGCTTCACTGTATTTAAATGGAATTTAAAATGGACATACTTTGCTTACCCAGCAGTTCCTCTTCTAGGAATTTCTTGTATGGGTGAATTGCACAGGTGCGCGTGTGTAAGGTTTTCTATTATGGCAGTGTTTGTGACGGTGAAGAAGTAGAAACAATTGTCCAGTAACGGGTTAAGGTAAAATAAATGACTGTCATAGCCATGGGCTGGAATGTTCTGCCAGTATTAAAAATAAGAGGTTGTCAGGGGCAATTTGATCATACCGCATGGACAGCATAACATTTACTAAGAAAAGCAAGTTGTAGAACTCTACGTTCTTAGTGTGTGTTGAGGTGTTTGTATATCTGTATTATGCTTTAAGTGTTTGCATAAAAATATGTTGCTAGATTCATAGCAACTTTTTAACCTTGATGACCTCTTGGGGGTGGGAGTGATGGAGCACTTGGGGAGGAGGGCATTGTGGAAAATGGTAGCAATGGGTTGTTTGCTTTGCTCCAAATAACTTAAACTTTGAATGAATAGTTGCAAATTCCCGTTTGGTTTGAGCACTGTTGACTTCTCAGTTTTGCCTTTCATATTTTTCTTACTGTGAAATATACTGTAAATACAGAGTAGTTATGGATGTGTGGCTTTTCTGGACCCTAACTGTGTAACTGCCACTCATTTCATCATGAATTATATCCTTGGGGTTATGTGTAGTTCTAGTTTGTTACTCATTTGTTTTGATCTCCTGCCGATCAATACTGAGTCTCCCAGATCGAGACTGTGTTAGTTCAAGTCCCCTAAGGACAAGAAGACTGCAAGTTGAGATTAGATTTAATATTTAGTTCCTATTTACATTTCCCCAATTGTCTTCAGTGTCTTCTGTAGCTTTTTTACCCCAAAAACCATCTGTTCAGGGTTTACTCATTGTGTTTAATTGTTGGGTCCCTTTAGTTTCTTTTAATCTACAGCAGTATGTCTGCCTTTTTTCTTTTCTTTTCTTTCTTTTTTTTTTTTCATGACATTGGCTCTTTGTAACGTGATAGATGGGCCACAATCTCAAGCTTCACCTTTCTGAATTTGTTTCCTCATGATGTTGTCTGACTTGCTCCTGCGTCACCTGTATTTCCTATAAACTGGGAATTAGCTGTAAAGGCTTGAGTGGATGCAGGTAAACATTTTTTGACAAGGACACTTTATAAGTGATGTGGCGTGATTTGTATCATGTCACATCCAGAAGTGGAGAAAGTGAGTTTGACTCACCTAGTGGGGTTAAAGTTGTTTGATCCGCTAAGGTGGTAATAAAGTGCCAGATCTCGCCTTGTAAAGCGGCGTTTCTCCCTTTGTAGTTAGCAGGTGTCTGTGGTACCATTCACATTTTGTTCTCCGACTACCTTTCACCTGATGGTTTTAGCATCTGTTGATGGGTCTCTGTGAATGCAGAACTGTCTTTTTGGGGGGCTTGTGATTAAGCTCCTTTGATATTTTCCATAATCTTTGAAAAAAACCTTTATAACTTCTGCTATCCTAGAAATGAGATTAAGCTTTCTTATTTATTAAATTAAGGTAAAGATGGTGTGTCTTTCAAAAACTCAAGCAAATTAAATTCAGTCTTTTCGAAAAGAGAACAAGATTTCTTTTAGGAAAAGTTCTAATTCCCCTGAATTTTCAAAGCATTATATGGTTACCATTGAAACAAAAGCAGGGTACTTAAGGTAAAGATGGTGTGTCTTGCAAAAACTCAAGCAAATTAAATTCAGTCTTTTCGAAAAGAGAGCAAAATTTCTTTTAGGAAAAGTTCTAATTCCCCTGAATTTTCAAAGGATTATATGGCAACTATTGAAACAAAAGCAGGGTTTGATTAGTTTTCACTCTTTAGTGTTTTCTTTTTGATCTGGCCCTATATTCCTTTCCAGTTTTAAGAGGAATTGGGAATTCCAACGTTATGAGGGGGTGCGGGGGCTGCTTCCAGGGCGGCCTGGGTGCTGGGCCAGGAGCAGGCGGGAGAAATAACAGAGCAGTGAATGGCGGGTTCAGGGTCACATTGGGCCCCAGCACTGCAGATGCTGTGGAGACAGAGAGGGGCAAATGAGCAGTATACATGGCCACCAGGAGAGAGTCCCTTCCCCAAGAATCACTGGGAATAAGAGCGAGGCATCCCAGTGGGGAAGGGCCATAAGGACAGGGAATCGTGCAGCTTGTGCCCAAGTGAATTTAACGCTCTTCCTCAGGTTGAGAATTATTTTACTGGAGAATGCTCCCCATTCACCGAGACCCTATGACCCCTGTCAGCCAAGGAGCAACACCTAAGCTTCCCCTGCCTCTGAGAGCCTCCCCAGGGTGTCCCTGGCACATGACTTGCCAGCCTCCTGGGCTGTGTTCTTTATCTTCTGGATGTGTTCTCCATTTTCAGTCTTGTTTTGTTTCCCTTTTGATGGTTTCCATTGCTATGTCTTCAAGTTCATGTCTTCTACGTGTGTAATTGGCTGTTAATCCCATTCTGTGTATTTTATCATTCTAGACCTTGTAATCTTATCTCTAGAAATTCACTTTGGGTCTTTTGCATATTTTAGAGATAAAAATAAATAAATAAAATAAAATAAAATATTTAATCTTTACCTTGTTGAATACATGGAATAGTTGTAATAACTCTTTTAATGTCCTTGTCTACTAATTCTATCATATGTGTAATCCCTCAGTTGTTTTCAATTGATTTATATTTCTCTTCATTTTGGTTCCTATTTTCCTGATTATCTGTGTGCCTGATAATTCTTTATTAGATGCCAGACATTTTGAATTCTAGCCAGTTTGATGCTGGCTATTTTTGTATTAACATTAATGCTCTTTATCTTCTTTCTGGGATGTGATTAGTTACTTGTAAACAGTTTGATCCTTTTCAGGCTTGCTTTTACCTAGAGCAGACATTAGTGTAGTGAAAGTGTTGGCAAACACTTGGCCTCTGAGCCAAGTCCAGTTAGCTACCTATTTTTACTTTGTTTTCCTTTGCAGCCTGCAGGTGAATGATAGTTTTTAAATATTTTAAATATTACATTTTTATTGGTTCTATAAATACCTGCATATTAATCTTGTGTGCTTCTCTTTATACTTATTGACTCTTTAGGTTGAGGCCATTCATCAGTTTTGAAAAACTCTTGGCTGTTATTTTTTTGAATGTTGTTTCTTTCCCATTTTTTGTCTGCTTTCCTTCTGAAAGCCATTTGAGACGCTCCCACATGCCTCTGAAGCTCTGTTCTGTTCTTCCTCCAGTCTTCTCAGTCTGTACCTCACTATGGGTATTTTCTCTTGTCCTATTTTCCAATTTATTAATCCTGGGGCCTGCTGTCTCCAAAGTGTGGTTATGCTAACCCACTGATTTGTAATACTAATTTGTATACTGTTAAGTTTTACAAGTAGAATATCCATTTCATTATTTTAATACAATTCAATTCACTGTTGAAATTCTCTGTCCTTTCAAATATTTTGTCCACCTTTTCCTCTATTTTATTTGACATACAGATCATAGTTAAAGTGCTTACTTGTAACTCCAGCATATTGATTGCTTGTGTGTCTGCTTGTGTTACTCATTCTTCTGTTTGTCGTCAGGCATATTGTCTTGCCTTATTGTATACCTAGTGATGTTTTCTTTTAAGTTGGATGACATGCATCAAACCTGTATATA
>NW_007735947.1:67612-69103 GCF_000696425.1 Galeopterus variegatus
TGGGATCCGAACCCTCGGCGGGAGCGCCACCGCGCTCCCAAGCGGCGCACTCTCCAGTGTGCCACCGGGCCGGCCCAGGTAGATATTCTTAATGTTATCTTCCACCATGATACCTTCTATCATGGGAGATATCTCATTTCATTTGCTATATATTTTTGAGTGGAACTGGATTGCAGTAAATAAGACCTAATNTCTTGGAGATTATTCTCTTAGGCTTTGGTTGAGAGCATGGTCTTCTTCCCCATCATCAATCGCCTTGAAGGACTGTGAGATCTAGCCCTTCTGAGAGTGAAGGCCTGCTTTTCAGCTTCCTGCCCCATAGTTAAAAGTGTCACATGAAAGAGACTCAACACTGTGTTTGAAGTAGGTCCCTTTTACTGTTGAGTCTTTATTTCCAAAGAACATGGAGACTAGAGATTTCACTCTGCTTTTTACAAGTTTTCGGCCTAGCTGTCCAGCCCAGAAGTAGGATGTGGTACTGGAATGCATCAGCTGTCATGTGAGATATCCAGCTGTTATGCAATGAATGCATAACAAAATTCATATGTTGAAGCCCTTATTCTAGTACTTTAGAACGTGATGTATTTTGAGATAGGGTCTTTAAAGGTGTGATTAATTTAAAAGGAAGCTGTTAGGGTGGGCCCTGATCCAGTCTGACTGGTGTCCTTATATGAAGAAGAAATTTGGACATGCAGAGAAAGAGACCCCAGGGATGTGTACACACAGAGGAGAGGCCATGTGAGGGCACAAGGAGAAGACGGCCATCTATAAGCAAAAGAGATAGGCCTTAGAAGAAACCAGACCTACTTCACCCTCATCTTGGACTTCTATCCTCCAAAACTGTGAGAAAATAAATTTCTATTGTTTGAGCAACCCAGTCTGTGGTATTTTGTTACAGTAGCCTGAGCTGTTTGATACCCCAGCCAAGCCTGTTATTTGGATAACAGATTATCAGCTTGTTATCAGGGCTCACCTGAGCACTAAGTGTTTTATTGGCTTTAGTGGAAGTGGCTTTTTGATGGTGTTTAGCTGATGTGCAGAGTTGTCAAACACTCCAGGAAGTTAAAATGGCCACTGATGGACAGTCCACCTGAAAATTCTTTAGCCTCTCTGGAATTTTAGTTTACTGAGTCCTCATTGCTTTCATAGCTCTCTGATCCCATTAAAAACATGATCTTTGTTATATGCACACTTTTTCCTTTTTTCTTGGCGGCTGGCCAAAAATATGGGGATCTGAACCCACTCATCTTTTTCAAGTTATGAAAGTTGTGAGAAATGAGGTTAACTCTAAAGTGATGTCCAAAGAATTTTCTAAGGTGATGGAAATTTTCTGTGTATGTGCTGTCCATTGAGTATGTCAGTATGTCAGCCACTAGTCACATGTGACCATTGAACGCTAGAACTTAATTTTGAATTTAAGTTTTCATTAATTATAGCCACACACTGGCCAGTAGTTCTACAAACTTAAGGGCACACATTTTTCTGTTGTAA
>NW_007735947.1:70685-70971 GCF_000696425.1 Galeopterus variegatus
TGGAAATTTCTTACAGGAGCATGTGCTGCACATTTTATTAAGGTGGTTTTTGACTGTCTGTGTTGGACGGTTCTCACATCTGTAGCTTTTTAGCTTGTGTACAATCATGTCTGCCTGTTGAGCATGCTGCTGCAGTTTGACCCCACACTTGATGGAGTTTTCTTCTCATTTGCATAGGCTTCACAGAGCATGGAGGATCACCATCAAGAAGTGATCAGCTTCCACAGAGAGAACGGTTTCCATTGCTTGGTGGCGTATGACTCCAATTAGGCACTGTGCAACAGCC
>NW_007735948.1:0-1060 GCF_000696425.1 Galeopterus variegatus
TGGTTTGCCTACTCTGTGACTGCTCAGATGGCCCTTAGTGTTCTATATTTGTGTTTGCCTCGGGACTTGGGTCTTACCGAGAAGTTTCTTCTCTGGTCAGCTCTGGGAGTCCTCCCTGATCCTTGAGTTCTGGCCTGGCAGCTGGATCCTGTCCTGCCGGCCCAACAGGGTGTGTGAGATCTCTAAGTCTCTGCCTTGCTATCCGGGCATTTCTCTTCTCTGTGTGCACACAATGGGGCCTCCCGGAGGGTGCGTCTTTTTTTCCGAGACTCCTCCTCCTTTGCTGGACCCCTCCCCTCTCTGTGCACTCAGTACAGGGCTGGGGCATGTCTTCTGCAATCCTCCTCTCTCAGCCCCGCCCACCCCAAAGGGGTCTCAGGCCTCCAACATGGACACTGTGGGTGTTCCTGCGGCCCTGGTCAAGGTCCTCTCTGGGCCTCCCACCTTCCCCCCAGTATTGCGGCCCCCTGTGTGGTTGAGTTATCTCTCACACCAGGGCGTGAGCCCCCTGGGGGAGGATCCTACAGTACACAGTTCCTCTTTGAATCCCCCTGGCGTGGGCCGGCTCGGCGTCCTCAGGCCAGCTCTCCGGCAGGATCACACGGGCTTGGGGGCACCCCGGTCACCCCTCTCCCAACCAGAAATCAGTCTGGGATTTTTCCGAACTGAAGGCCACAGAGATGGTATCTGCCTCCCAGAAGCAGGGAGTTTACCTGGGGCCGAGGCCCCAGGTTTGGTGGAGTGACAGTCTGGCCGGCATCCTCTTCCCTGCCCTCCCAATGCTGGCCGGGGGCTCCCCACGCCACCAGCCCCGCCAGAGATCCGCAGGAGGAGTGGGATTGGTGGCTGCTCCACAGGCCCCGGGGGGCCTCGCGCTGAGGCACATAAGTGGCACAGCTCAGTGAGGAGCCGCGCCAAGCGAAGATGGATGGCCTGCCTGATCTGAGCCGGCCGGCTCCGCCCCCCCCCCGGAGAAAATGGAGGCAGGGCTGCTGAAGGTGCCTAGCCTGGTGTGGTAAGCGGGGGCAGGGCGGACCTTTGCCCCCCCCAAGCGGGGCTG
>NW_007735948.1:1804-5015 GCF_000696425.1 Galeopterus variegatus
GGGCCGGTCCCTTGCCTTCCTCTCCGCATCTGCGTCGCCGCTGCCGTCTTGCCTGGCCTTTGTTGCCTTGGGCTGCTCGGTCTCCTGGCGCGGTTGGGGCGCTCTCAGGAATCTTCTTTTGCATCGGCCCTAAAACCTCGAGACTGTAGTTGCTTTTTTTCGTTGTAGATTAGTTGATCAGTGATTTATTTGTTTTTTGTTGCTCTTGGAAATGCAAATAGTACTCTGGCAGCACAGCACACACTTCACAGGCTCTCTCTGTCCTCTGGCATGCTCATTCCAGACACGTCGCCATCTTGCTCCCCCAGAATAAATGATTCTTAGGGGCATTCAATGGACTGGAGAACATGCAATGGCCCAGGACAAAGGCTATTTGGCTTGTAGAGCAGACAGTGACTGGTAAATGATTTTCTTCAAAATACTGAATGAGATGAAATAGAAGACAATGGTCTCTGACAAAAGTCTCTCCAGGTATGTTGATAGACTTCAGTCTTCCTTTCCGTGACATGATTAAGTTAATGAAAACTCAGGGAAAGAGCCAGAGATAATTGTCTTCTCCTTTGGTGGGTCTGAACTTTATGAAGATAAGGGAATAACTTCTTCCTTTGTTTTGGGGAGTGACAGAGGATTGAAGGCAGGAAGGAGAGGGTGTGTGCCGGAGAGACCTTGAGGCTGCTTCTTTATTCCAGCATGTCAAAGTACCATATTTTGGGGTAATAGCCTTTTACACCCCAAGAAACTCAAGGGGGGGATTCTTAAATATTTTTTGGTTTTATTTTGCAATCAGTTTATAAATCAGGCAGAACAGAGAGTTGATATTTATCAGACTGCATGAAACCACAACATTGGCAAATATCCACATACTGGTCACCAGCAGGATGAGTCAGGATAACAGATCCATTAAATGGACCGAAGGGGCATCTGTGGTCTGATGAAGAGGAGAGTGGATGTCAGGGCCAGGGGCTTCGCTGAGATGAGCAACTGACTGACGAGTGACAAGTGGTGCAGCACTAGGTCTGGAGACTGGAACCAAGAGGAGAGGCAGTATGTCCCCACTGGAGGATTTCAGTACATCGAGCATCGGTTAAGGAATACAACATTTGCCAAAACCCATACCAGGCAATCAGGTCCTCAGTGAATTGCACAATTGAAAAAAATCAATTTTCCTCTTTCGCTTTGTATAAAAACTCAATGTTCTTTTACTTCTTTCACTACATGCATGTGTGACTGATGACCAGGAAAAAAACAAGCGAATTAACTTTTAAGGGCATTCTCAGCCCCTGGGTCATCTTTGCTAAAGAAAGACAAGTGGGTGGGTGAAAAGACAGATTAAAAACCTTCTACTGTCAACAAAGTTATCTCAGTTTAGATCTAATACCAAGGAGACTAATTTAATTTTGTGCAGATTTCATTCTGAAGCTCTATCACTCTGTAGGTTATTGCTACCATAAAATTGACATTTGTAGCTTCTTAAACCAATGAAAAAAAGTGGAGGCTTAACGGGGGGTCACTGGCTTGTTAGTTGTAGATTTGTTACCCTGTTCTATTTTTCCAAATTAAATAACATGAATTTTTATACTTTTTCTCCAACCATCATATTTTTTTCTTTTAAAATTCATATTTGTCAAAATGGGCATCTGAAAAGAAAGCTCTTCATAGGCAAGAGGGAGAAATCACTCATATATTTCAAGTTAATAAGTAAGTAGTTAAGGTGCTAAACCTTGAAATACCTAAATTCTCTGGCCTACTAATATTTTTCTAGAATTTTGTATTTTATTAATAATGTTTTTTCAGAAGATAATTATGTGTACATATAAGACTATCCTAATGCTTATTTTAATATTTTTGAGTGCATAAGCAATTCATGCCCATCATGCAAAGATTGGAAAACATAGAATATTAAAATGAAGACTATCCTGAAACTATTTTTTCAACAAATATTTATGAAGCATCTATTATTGCAACTCTTCTCAGTGATAGTGATGCAGCAATGCACAAAACAGAAAAATTCTTGCCCTCATGGGGCTTTCATTCCAGTCTGAGGAGACAGACACAAAAAAGTAACATATGTTTTAAAGTATGTAAGTGCTATGGAAAAAACAAAGCCAGGAGGGAAGAACGAGAGTATATGGGGGAAACTGTAGTATTTTAAAATACAGATGTAGGGAACCCTCACTTAGAAAGTGATATTTGAGGAAGAACCTGAAGGAGTTGAGAGAGAGCGCCAAGTGTGAGTCTGGCAAGAGGATTCTAGGCAGGAGAAACAGCAAGTACAGACACCCAAGGTAAGGCTTTTATTTGGAGTAGGTTGGGAAGCATCAGAGGGTTTTAAGCAGAGGGGGGATTTAATGAGCTAAGTCTTTAGAGGATCACTTGGACTGCTCTGTGAGAACAGACTTAGCAGGGCAAGGATGAAGGCGGGTGGACCAATTATATGGCTCTTGACTAAGGTTGTAGTTTGGAGATGGTAAGAAGTGCTTGGATATCAGCTGTTTGTTGATAATGGAGCTGACAAGGTATCCAGATAGGATATTGATATGGAGTGTGAGATTAAGTGAGGAGTCAATAATGCCTCCAAGTTTGGTCTGAACAATTAGAAAAATGGGGTTGCTGGGCCGAGCCTGTGGCGCACTCGGGAGAGTGCGGCGCTGGGAGCGCAGCAGTGCTCCCTCCGCGGGTTCGGATCCTATATAGGGATGACCGGTGCGCTCACAGCGCTCACTGGCTGAGTGCGGTGCGGCCGGTCTCAAAAAGCACACACACAAAAAAGAAAAATGGAGTTGCTATTTACCACGGTGAGAAAGATTTCAGGCAATCTTTAGTGCAATGATCAAGAGTTTGATCTATCAACATATATTCTTATTTTCTTCATATTTTCTTTCTTTACATTTCTAGTTTTCATCAATAATCCTTTTCACTAAGGATATAACATGTGGAGTGGGTAGAAACTCAACATGAATGTAGATGATCAACAAAAGATGGAAATTGACAGCATTTATTCTGCTGAAAATTTGTGAGCCCATAAGTAAGTAACAAAAAGCATATCTATATTTTTAAATAGTACTTTATAGACTACCTTAACCTGCATCATATTATTTTATTTTTTCAGCATTTCTGTAAAGTTAAAGAAACTAAAAACCAAAGAAAAATCTGCCTTTGGATACTGGTGGTGCTCAGTTTAAATGCCAAGTTTTCTGATTTGTAGATTTTT
>NW_007735948.1:5147-7602 GCF_000696425.1 Galeopterus variegatus
ATCTTTAGTGCAATGATCAAGAGTTTGATCTATCAACATATATTCTTATTTTCTTCATATTTTCTTTCTTTACATTTCTAGTTTTCATCAATAATCCTTTTCACTAAGGATATAACATGTGGAGTGGGTAGAAACTCAACATGAATGTAGATGATCAACAAAAGATGGAAATTGACAGCATTTATTCTGCTGAAAATTTGTGAGCCCATAAGTAAGTAACAAAAAGCATATCTATATTTTTAAATAGTACTTTATAGACTACCTTAACCTGCATCATATTATTTTATTTTTTCAGCATTTCTGTAAAGTTAAAGAAACTAAAAACCAAAGAAAAATCTGCCTTTGGATACTGGTGGTGCTCAGTTTAAATGCCAAGTTTTCTGATTCGTAGATTTTTTTGCTTTTACAATAAATCATGCTGTTCTTCCAACATTATGCTTTATGGTTTATAGTAATGCTCAGAACTAACAGTTCCAGTTTATTTTTAGTTTATAACTTCTCATTGTAGAATATTTAAGCTTGGTTCATTTTTTAGGCAACTAAAATAACTATTTTCTTTCATGAAGGGACTATGGTATATTTTCTGAGAACTTGCATTATTGCAATTTTTTTTTTTATGTAGGAAGGTAACACAAAGCCAACTTTGTAGGGTATAAAATATTTATTTATAGTCTTACCACTTACAAATACTACAGATGTTGTTCTGTTGACTTCTTGCCTATAGATTGGTAAAGGATAAATTTGATACAAGCTTGACTTTTGTTCATACGTATGTGAACAAATATATGTATATGTATTTTCTGGCTTGGATGTACATAGAAGTTTCTTTACTCAGAAATATAAAACAAATTGCCAATTTGNAGGGAAATCTGTATACAGAGATATTTCCCCAAACAACTGAAAAAAATCATAGTAAAGTTTCCACAAAAAATGTGGACAAAAACTTCAGCACTGACTCAACTAGTTGTTTGATGAGCTGATTTCTGAAATAGTATTTTATTTATATTTCTTACATATTTCACACATAATGGAAAAAGGTAATGACTCACAATACAATTAAGGAAAGTTTCCATTATTTTACGATCCTGCATCTCACCTATCTCTTATTGGTCTAATGCTGTTTTATTTACATCATAGCCTCCTCTCCCTATGGCTTTCTGGTCCTTTTTCAAGGAGGCCATATATTTGCTAATCCAATTGATCATGCCAAATATTTTTCCAAAGTTTTCTATGTACATTCCCTCTTTTGGTTCTCTTTTCCCTGCCTGCGTCATTTGGTATATTTCTGTTTTAGTCATCCTCAAATAAAACAAATCTATTAAGCCTAAAAATTGACCAATGGAAAATGTTTTTTGCAAAGAGAGTGCCAGTGATTTGCCTTGAGTCCCTTTTTGTCTACTTGGTTGAATCAATTCCCTGCTCATTCTACAGCTGGAAGGGAGATAAATGGGCTAGCTTCTAGCTCCATATTTAACAGTCTCATTTGTTTTAGCTTTACTCGCCTAAAATAAGATAATCTTTTACCTCCAATATCTGAACAAATGAGATTACAAAATGCCACAATTTCCAGCATTCACCACTACCAGATAGTTTCCGTCTTTGCCACCATCTACCACTCTTTATTTGCAGGGACTACACATGCCAGCCTATGATGGGCCCCTATATATCTTGTTCATAATCTTACATACAGCTATTTTTCTGGGCACATCGTCATCTCCAAATGCATGTGGAAAGAGGTACATGTGGGAGTAGGCCAGGACCTTGACTATCTCCAGATGAATCTCCATGAACTAAAGGCACAGATGTTTTTCTTCTAGATCTGCAGGTGCTTTCCAAAGCTGTATGGCAGGTGCTCTTTTGCTGCTACTGCTGACACTACCACATACTTGGGCACCTATTTTTGCACACACCTTTATCCTAGCTATTTGAAAAATGCATTAAAATAGGCTTCAAAGTGTGGGTAACTTGGATGATTTCTTCCATAAAATGTTACAGAGCCAACTTGATGAGAAGCTGACAGTGGGCCTTCTGGCTCTCTTGTTCTTGAGATCACCCCCCTCCAAATCAGTGACCCATGTAGTATACACTCCTTAGAAGTACAGTCTCCCTCCATATCACGGGGGATTTGTTCCAGGACCCCCACAGATAGCAAAATCTGCAGATGCTCAAGTCCCTTTTATAAAATGGCACAGTATTTGCAAATAACCTACTGCATATCCTCCTATATGCTTTAAATTTTCTCTAGATTATGTATAATACCTAATACAATATAAATGCTTGTGGTTATAGAAATAGTAAATAGTTGTTATACTGTATTTTGTAATTGATATTATTTTCACGTTGTATTGGTTTTTTTTAGTACTTTTTTTATTTTGGAATATTTTTGACCAATTTTGGTTACAGAGGGCTGACTGTACATGTAATTCTCCAATCTATTTTTCCAACTGCAGACAGA